>NW_017307388.1:425786-486292 GCF_000935625.1 Nanorana parkeri
GGCTGGTCCTTCGGCTAGCTTTGTTAATATCCCTCTAGGTTTAGCATTACAGCTAGGCAACTAACATCTTCAGAGGAATAGGTCAACAATGGCAGCTTCCAGGTTTCCATAATGTCATATTTATTTTAAATCTTTAGGAACAAGATGGAAATCGAGCATTCACAGTTACATTTGAAACTTAGATGGACAGCTGACATTTTTTATTATGAAAAGCTCTGAGATTAACAGCTGAAAAAAAAAACAGCTCAGTGTTCTGTGATAATGTTCCGGAGGGCTTGGCAGCGAAAGGGTTAAACCATGAGCCTGATGGGCTTCCCAGTATGACATGAATACACAAACCCAGTCCTTATTAAAGAAACTAATCATATTTAATAACCAAGAGTAAGGGTTTAGTGATTAAACAATTAAAGCATACATGCCAAAATTCCCAGAGGCCTGGGAAGAGCCCACGATCACAACTTAAAGTTATTACAGTACCTTTGCAGTTTGTCTTGCCAGGAAAGTGGGTATAGAAATTTCAGCATGTAACTAAAGAGGATAGAAAAGAGATTCTACCAAGGGAAAGAATGTGTAAGGACACATATAGGGGAAATATGGGGAAGGATTGAGGCAGTTTTCTTAGTAGTCCAGCACTCTATAGTTAATACAAATTGCATAAGAGGTCTGATACATGGATATTGGCTCTTGCTAGGTGCTTGAACTGAGAATTCATATACAGTATAGGATCCAAGGAGTCCATATATTCCTGAATGATTCCTAAGCATAATTTTGCTATCAATTCCAAAATTCTCATAATTTGACAGAATTCAGACTCCCACTCTTGTCACTCTTCTATAGAAGGGGCTGTAAGTGAATGTTAGTGTCTGGAAATCACTGCTCTGGTGGCACAGAAAAAAACCACAGTAGAGATTTTTAGTTGCCAAAAATGCACATTCCAGGTGTGCATTTCGTAAATGCAGAAAAGAGGGAGATTTCAGGTGTGATATGCATTATAGATGCAGTCGCTGCAGTACAGACTTGCAAAACCTTATCCCAGAAGGGTCTTATAAGAGGAGAGTCCCACTAAAAAGTTCCAACATGTTTGAGGCAACTCCAAAATCTGTCAGATATATTCAAAGACATAAGATGTAATTTATGGGTGATCTATACCACCGGGATTTATTGTATACTACCATGTCAGTAAATTAAAGTTTTGTTCCTGAATGGAGGATAACATAATACGTTTAATGGTATATCAAAGGCTTGAGGTTAAAGCCCCCTCAGACAACATGATATGTAGTTCCTCTCCCATTGTTTCAGATGATCACCCACTGTGGAGGATAGCAGGGCACTATTCAAAAAGGAGATACGATTGTCAGGAATAATATCAGACATACATAATTGTTCTAAAGGTGCTTAAATTGCAGACATTGGAACCAAGAGTGCCTAGGAGGCCTGAATAATTGAGCATGGGGTTTGAGGTTTCCGGGTTCGAGAAATCCTGGAGACCCTGACAGATTGATGAGAACCCACTAGAGTCCCATTTGAGAAATGATGAGATCCCCAAGGCAGGGGAAAAGTCAGGATTTCCCAATACTGGTGTTAGACGATCATGATAGGTGGAAAGTTTAAAGGTCAACAAGCATGATCTCCTGACTTTTAGGACTGATGGAACAAAGAAAGGTAAAGTAGTTGATTCAGATGCAAAGTCTGTGGTATCCATGGAAGTGTTGTTAGAGGGTAAGGAGAAGTGTCTCTCTTTATTAGAGCCCATTACTTTTTATTATTAGCAGCAAACCATTTGAGAAGGTGTGTAAGGTGGTTGGCTTTATAATGTAGCTAAACATCAGGTAACACCACATTTATTCTTCTTGATCAAAATATGGAATCTAATTTAAGGTTTCATTCCACCCAATATACATTTCAGTAAAGTTGTTCTTAGATTAGGAAAAGAGCATTTAGGTAGAGCAATCAAAATCTTCTGGAACCGCAAAGTGATGGTTCATTCAGGTTTGAATTTTGTAAAGAATGTCAGGAGAGGTTGATAATGAAGTTAGGGAGTTAACTCCTCTAAATGTAAGAACATCCTAAGGACTTGTTTTTTTTGTAAATGTACTTTATAATTGAAATGTTCTCCATAAGCTTTAAACATGTGTAGCATAAAAGTGATACCTTCCTGGGATTAGAAAAGTACAACAGCAAATTGTATGCAAACCCATTTTGTGAGTATGTTTAGCAAGTGTAATGCTGCATTGCTAACACATACATATATGGTGACAGGGGAACCTTGACTAGTTCCATTCATAATGGGAAAGGATAAAGACAATTTACCATGAACTTTTATTTTAGCAGAAAGGGAAAGTGTAAAGTGCCCTAATTTTATGAGCAAAAGGTGGTAGAAAACTGTATGAGTATGTATCAGGGACATCTGTAGAAACCTCCAGTAAAACCCAGTCAAAATCTTTTTCAGCGTGTACTGCTAATAAAAAGGTAGGGATTTTTGTTTGGCTAGATGGATAAACAAAATGGTCTTTTTAGCATTGTCTTTGGCCTGTTCTTTGGGTACAAAGCCCACTTGCTCTTTATGTATTATTGAAGGTATAAACTCATTCAATTAGCTTAATTTTTTTTAATGTTGCATTTATAAGGGATATAGAACAGTAATTTGCAGTCCAAAAAAAACACAGCACTCACATCCCAAACACCAATTCCAAACCAATCCAATCATGACTGCTTCCCAAGTGCAGGCTAGACAAATGTGCTGCCATCTCTGTATTGCAAAAGTCCAGCAAAATCCTCCCACTTATTTTACTTGATCATATGATTACGCTCAATGGGTGGAATGCGTGAAGAGCCGTTGATCAGTGTGGGGAACTGAATTGGTGTGTTTATCATTGCTTCAGTATTCAATTCATGATTTTATTCTGGGGGAGTTCCAGTGGTGTGTGGCTTTTGTTGGACTTTTACAGAACAGTAAATATTATAATGCATGAGGTCTTTACCTGGCTTGGATGATTGAGATGACTGAGAAGAAAAGTTGGAAGAAATAGTATTAACTCTTTCGCTGCCAAGGACGTATGGCATACGGACCTACAAAAGTGCTTCCAGCTGGCCAGGTCAGTATGCCATACGGACCTGATACAATTAGAGAAGTTGACAGGTTTTTCAGCTGTCTAGAATTTGTTTTTAAGTCCACCCGGGTTCAGATGTTTCCAGATAACCAAGCCTGGGAGACCGTTAAGCATGGAGTGCTGCTAAATTTAGCAGGTTCCATCCTAGATGTGGTGTCCAGCTGTTTTTTTGAACTGAAGAGGGAGCATATATCTGTAGATGGGGCAGCCGCCAAATGTGGCTCAGCAAATCCCCTGGGGTTTTCTCAACTGGCGGCACCCCATGAATGTGGTGACAACCAGGTAATGTGGTGAGTGTTACCCCAACAAACACAGACCAGGAATGGGTGCTCAAGAACATGTGTCTTTACCCAGACATGCAGAAACCAAGCCCCTAGATCTAATGTAGTGTATGAAGCCATTACTAAGGCCAAAAATGCATGCAGTTTCTAGTCTGGTTTATTCCTAAGCTTTAAGACATATTCAATGCAGCTACAATCTGCTACACAATGTGGCAACTTCCTGTTCATTCATTAAGTGGGGTTGTGTCCACTGCATATGAATATTGACCCAGTTACAATGATGGTTGAGGCATCACTAACATTTACTCTTATTATAGTTGAAGACATTGGTTATAGACTTTACAGTGTGGCAACTGTCATTATATGCCTGAAATGTTGCTGGCTGTGTCTGCCTTCAATACATTTGAATAACTGACCTGGAGCAAGCAGAAAAGTGTTACAATTACTTACCACTATGCTTGGTTAAGGTCACTGAATTAGAAAGCATTGAATCAAAAGGATCAGCATGACAGCCATGGAACCAAACTTTTCAGAAGAAGAGGTCAGCAGTGGTAGCCTATATAATTCTCTCATGACAGCTAAACATTTTTTATCAAATATATACCAGTTGCAAGCACCATTTATAATTTGTTTGAAAACATCCTGAAATCAATATGTATAACTGATTAGAAACAGGGTGGATTTTAATGATTTTCTACACTTCAAATGATTTGAGCATCCCTCTACTATAACCCAACATAAATGAAATCACATGCTTCATTTAATGTGTAGGAAATTAAGGGTGAGCACTGTAGGCTGGGCTTTATTTGTTTTGTGTTTGGACATACTTGATGTTCACCGCTTTCTAGAAAATTATTTTTATTGTGAATGCAGAAGCACTTGCCCTATATGGTTCTGAATAACAATGCAACATTCAGGTTTAGCATTAGCTAACCACTGAGTTTTAGCAGATGTGTTCAAAACAGAGTTTAAAGGAGAGTGAAATGATCACAAACACAATGTACATTGCAATGCACTTTGTTTGGAATGTCAATGCACATCATAAGGCACCTTACACACATCAGCGCTGGTCTTGATGCGTGTATATGCATCATGATATCTTGACATATCTCATGACATGCACTGACATTCATAATTGCCTGCATTAATGCATGTCTTAGCACATGCTATGATGCATTTTCATGAATTTACGTTGATTTCAATGGAAAATGCATCAATCAAAAAGCAAAACAAATGTACTATTAAAAAAAGTGTGAATACAACCAATTGAGGTATGTACTGTTCTATAGACAGCACGGTGGCGTAGTGGTTAGTGCTTCTGCCTTGCAACACTGGAGGTCCCTGGTTTGAATCCCAGCCATTAGCTGCAAAGGAATTAGCACGTTCTCACCGTGCTTGTGTGGGGTTCTTTCCACACTCCAAAGACATGCTGGTAGGTTGATTGGCTCATGTCTAAATTGCCACTGTATGCATGTAAGATAGGGACCTTAGATTGTTAGCTCCTTGACACCAGGAATGTAAATTGTCGGTGCTATATAAATACCTGTGATACATAAATATTTCCTTGATATAGAATCTATTCAGGTCACCTTCTAGGCGTGGTTACCTTTCAGATTACATGTAGGTATCATGGTACTCTTAAGTTGCTTTTATAATAAGTAAAAGAAAAAATACATTATATCCCTTGAAATATCAGAATGTAAAAATCAAAAAGAGATGTGAGCTCTACAGGGTATTGAGCAGAGGGTCCAAAAACACTTTCCGGTTCACTGCTAGAGCAAAGCCATCTTGAGTCAATTTAACCACCTCCCGGCCGGCCGTTTTCAGAAAACGTCCGGCAGCTCCATGGATCTCAGCGGGCTTTGCAGCGATGCCTATTAACATACAAGTGATCTGCCAGCTATAGAGCTGGCAGATCACTTGTATTAGGTGTCGGTCCGTGCCCCCCTTGTGGCCCCCCCTCCCGCTGGTCCCAGGCTCCGCTTTGCCCGGTGCGAGTCCGGGACCAGCATAGTGGCTCTGTGACAGGGGATCAGAGGGAGATCGGTACACGATTTGTCTCTGGTCCCCTCTCCGCTGCAGAATGTGTTAGTGATGTATATTACATCACTTCCGCATTCTTGTGTCACATTCCACCTTCAGACGCTGGAGAGAAGCTGATGAAGCAGATCTCTGCTTCATCAGCTTCTTTGGGGTGTCCTAGGTGACATTAGGAGACACCTGATGTCTACATGAAGAGGACCTGTCACATCCTCTTTGCTATCACATAGGGGGTTTTCTTATCCCCTTATGTGATGGCAATAAAGTTAAGTGGGGGGAAAAAATAGGGGAAAAAATTAAAGTTGCAAAACATTTTCTTAAAGTTACACATGAAAAAGAATTTAAAAATTCTTTAAAGTCCCCGCCCATACATACAGGCATGCAGACATGCGTTGGGTGCTCATACATGCGTAAAACAACGATTCGCTCATTATGCAGCACATGTTACATATTGCCGCGAATGACGGAATAAATGTCAATCAAAGTACTACAGCGATAAATACTGAAAAATGGCCTAGCCAGGAAGAGGGTGTAAACAACTGGTCAGCAAGTGGTTAAAGAAATGCAGTTTAAAAAACAGTGATCAACCTTGCCTCTGTGTGTTGTAAAGTAGCTCCAAGTTCACCATGATACCATGATAGACTATGATTTCAGTTAGCTTGGAGCGTTGACTACTTTACAACACACACAGCAACTATGGGGAACAAAAGAAGGCACCCTCCAGAAGGAAGGACAGTGCCAGTATGAATTCAGAGATGATTTGATGATCTACAGCTGAATGATACACAAATAAGCTACATTTTTGTTAATCGTGAAGGTATTTGAATGCATTTTTAAGATTTAACTCCCAAGCTTAGTGTCACTTTCATGTACAAGCCAGTGTCAAAAAATATTATAATGATCCATTACAAGTGCCAGTTACTATCAGAAATGGCAGAACATGATTCAATAAAAATCAAGTCAATGTAATTATCCAATTTGTTTTACAAAATCATATGTTCCCAATCTCCTAGATCTTTTCTTTTCTAAAGTATTTATTTAATACCCCCCGTCCAAAAAAGAAACATGCTGGTAAATGTGTTGTTCGGTCACCTTATCAGTTATCTTCTGTGCTCTGTCTCCAAGTACTGTCCTCCAGAAATAGAAACATAAATTGAAAAGCAATTGAAAAGCAGCTCAAATTAACTTTTACCGGTTTGTTGGTGGCCAAAGGTTATATTCACAGGAGATAGAGCAATATTTGGGTACTTGTGAATCTGCCCAGTCTGGGTCACATTCCAGGCCCAGCATACTGATTCACTAAGTTATATATACAAACTGTAAAATTAGCAAGTCATCTGAGATGTGACCTGTGCTAATGCAACAAATTCCTTTGAAGCTGTGACTTGTTGTCTCTGGCAATGATGATGTTTACAATCTTTCCTTGTGAGTATGTTTTTATCTTTTTGATTCACATCTAATAAATGGCTAGTCTCCCTGACTGTTAAGGTGCAGCCTCCCTGTGAGAAGATTACTAATCCTATAGTGTTTCATGTCCAGAGTTTTGGGGTGCTGGCGGTAGACAATTTTCGATTGAATTTTCGTTAAGTGCCACAAGATACATACAATTCACTTACTCTTGTTTCGGACTATTTTTAAATTAAAAAAAAAATGTAAGTTACATTCACAATCATCCTATGTACTGCATTAAGTTAGGTAAAACACAACTTAGATTTACTAAAAGTTGACAGTGAGTAGTAAGTTGATAGTACTGCTCTGAACACAGGGTTATTCACAAAAGGGTGAAGAGTTTGGAGGCAGGAGACGTTAACAATCTAGGACAACATAGCTGACCTGGAAAGTGAGCTGAATTGGAGAATGTTTCCATATCAGCTATTTTGGCATTGATTGTTCACGTCTCCTGCCTTCTCCAAATGCTTCACCCTTTTGTGAATAACCCTGTGAATATTTCAGCAGACAAAGTAATTCTCTATGTGCCCATAAACAGTAATAACTTTTACTTCCTTTTATTTTGTTACAGTGAGCAATGGAAGATGCAAAGCCATGGCCATTAATGGCTGTAGCCATACAAATTAGCAAGTTGTTATGGAATTCAGTGTTGGCACTCATACGTAGGTGTTTGCAATTCAAATAGCTCTTTTTTACCTTGACCTGCCAGAACATAACTGTCTTTGTTCTTTTTGTGTTTACTTATATTTTTTCCTACTGTGTGTGTCTAAGTACGGCGTATGAAGGTTATTATGTGATGAACAAAAAAAAACGCCTCTAGCCATTTTCTTTGAACAGGTGTTTCACAGCACCAAAAGTGCCATTTACTGTAGAATTTGAAGGAAACAAGACCACACTGCAGATAAGCAAAGTGCATAGTCACTGTAATTAAAGAAAATATTTGCTTCTGTAGTAGGATTATTTTGAAATGCTCTGTGTGCTTATCAGATTACAAAATGGTTTGCTCTATTCACCTGCAGCAAAAGGTAAATGTCAGAGTTAAGAATTTTGTGTATGTTCTGCTCTGCACTGTACACTGTGGTCTTTTATCAAATGCATAATTTGTACCTCCAGAGAGACATTTCACACATGCAAAAACCAAGCTTGAAAATGCAATGGTGTTTTTTTATGTCTCGCACATTCTTTTGTATATTGTGTGTTACCCCTTTTTTTAACAATAAATCCACTTTTTCTATTCATTTTTGCATTCTGGCACATAGGAGATACGTTGGGAATAAAACTGCAGGCAATCATTTTGAATATTAACACTTGGTGTTAATGGCACAAAAGTAAACTATTTTAAATTTAGGAATGGCATCTAGCAATACTTTTGCATCCAGTGATTCAATAAATGAGGTGAAATGTAAATTTGTATTTAAAGTGGAACTGCAGGATTTTGAAAAACGAACCCTTGCAGTGGGGCTACCCCCACACTGAAAGGGTTAACTACTTGTTTTGTCTAGGAACAAAAATAAAGAAGAAATGCTCACCAAATCCTCGATCCAGCCTGGCTGCTAGACCTGTCCTTGCAGAGTCTTCTTCCCCGGGATCCAGCCGCCTAAGGGCATGTGACATCATCACATCTAATACAGGTCTGTTACATGTGAAGATGCCAAGGAACATACCACAGCCAGAGCAGAGGGGGGAGCAGAGCAGAGGGGGAGATAGGTGAGCAGTTACTGCTGCAGGACAGAGGATAGGTTGAGCATTTCTTCTGTATTTTCACCCCTAGTGAAAAATGAGCAGTTAACCCTAGCAGTGCTGGGGAAGCCCCACTGCAAGGAATATTTTTTCACAACCTTTGAGTTATTCTTTAAAGCTGAACTCCAAGCACTTTATATTCAAATGTAATACCATATTGCACCAGGGAGACCAACTAAAAAGTGTCTGCCTATAAGTGATCTAAAAGTGAGTATAAAATAGGGCCTTGTTGATGGAGAGAGTGATCATGCTGGTGCATTATGGACAGAGTTGCATATGGGTGTGCTTACTGCAAGAGTATTTATTGGAATTTATTAAAGGCCCCCCTGTTGTTTATAAGGTAATTCAGCTCTTTACACAGATAAAAAAGGTTCCTAGGGCAGTGACACTTATAGGTGATTGTTACTACCCTGAAACTGGCTGGAATAATGGCACTGCTAGAACAGTAAAAGGGTAAAAACAAATAAACTTATTACAAGACACTTTTATGGTACAGATTGTAGAAGCCCCCACTAGAAATGATGCTCTGTTGAAGTTGTTAATCTTGAACAGTGCAGAGATTATTACAAATGTTCATATAAAAAACAATCTGGGTAGCAGTGACCATAACATGATTTGATGATGACATGATAGTTCACCCACAGAGGTGTTCAGTACAAGAACACTTTGATGCTGTCGAGTAACTGTGATACTGCAAGAGGAATTATACTGTGAAAGCACAAGTGTTATTATGGGGGACTTGTTACACTGCAGGGGAACTGTGCGAGTACTGTGATACTACTGATACAGCTAGGATACATTACTGCAAGGGAAATGTGACACTGGGTGGGCACTTCATTACTATGAGGGAACTGTGACACTGTATAGCCCTTTTAAAACTGCTTAAGAGGGCACTGAGGTGGCGAGTAGGCACTGAAAGAAGCAGTGGGTGCAGTGAGAACTGTGGGATGCAGTGAGGCAAATTTACAGTAGTCAAATGCTGTTGTGCAAAACCTGAGCAAGTTTTTTTTTTTTTGGAAGCCTAGATCCTTGATCTAAATAATCAGCTGGTGACAATAGAGAATTAGCAAGTTGAAGAAGAGTTTAGACCTTAGACATCAGGTGCTGAATTTTAGAGAGTCTAGTCCAGATATGGTACATCCTAATAAAAGCAGAATACCACCCTAAGTGCCAGAGGTATTGGAAGAAATAGTAAGGGGCTATAATTAAGAATTTGTCTATGAAAATAGTATCAAAAGTAACAACCAGCATAGATTATTAAAGAACCATTCTTGTCAGACCAATCTATTATCATTCTATGAGGAAGTGAGTAGCCTCTTAGAGAAAGACCAGTACACATAGGGGTCTATTCACTAAGCTGCCGTAGGCAGCCGAGTGAATGACCGACCTAAAGCGAAGTGAGCCGAACGCTATTCACTTCAGGCTGGTACGGCTGATTTCCCTCTGTGGGACTGAGCAGAACAGAATAATAATTAAAAAAGTAGAAAAAAATAAATAGAAAATGATTGTGCGGAGCTAGCAGTGACAGCTAGCTCCGCCCAACTGTTTTCTATTGGCCGGCGGTTCTGCTGCCGTCCAAAAAATGAAAAAAAAAAACTCTCCCGGGCGCTCCGGCAGTCTCCCGCTCCCTGCCGCCAATGAGAGAAACACTACTTTTTCGTTTTTTATTTATTCTGACACGGAGCCGTGTCAGCATAGAAAAAAAATTATAATTTTTGGCCATAGGAATGCATTGCTAGATTTCCTATTGGCTATTTCAATTTGCAATAGCCAATAGCAAACTAGCTATTGTTCCGGCCCCCTGCTGCTGTCAATCAGTAGTTGTGGACCTGATGGAGAACTGCAGCAGAGGGCTGGTGCAATGCTAGTTTGCCATTGGCTATACGGCTCTGTGTCAGAATAAAGAAAAAGCAATGTTTCTCTCCTTGGCGGACGGGAGCGGGAGAATCCCGGAGCGTCAGGGATAGTTAGGCTGTTTGGAGATCAGTGTCCCTGGTTAGCTGGTAACCAGGGATGCTGATCTCTCTGCAAGTGGCCGGAGCCAGCTGTCAGAAGCGCATATGCGTTCGGCCCGACTAAGCCGCTCGGCCACGTTCGGGAGCTGTACGGGCTATAGTGAATAGCCCATACAGCAGCCCTTCGGTTCTACTAAACCAAAGGGTTCCTGGGGCCGAAGCTAGCTGAAGGATCGGCCGAAGCTACGGCTAGATCCTTCGGCTACTTCGTGAATAGACCCCATAGTTTATTTGGATATTGATAAAGCATGACTCCATAAATGCCTAATTTTCAAATTAAGGTCTATTGGCATTGAAGAATTCTATGTAAATGGATAGAAAACTGATTGTAGAAATGGATCCAGAGGGTAGTGATAAATGGTTATTTTCTGCATGGGCCAAGGTTGTGAGCAGAGTACTTCAGTGTTTGGCCCTGGGACCAATTTTGTATATCCTGTTTATAAATGATGTAGAGGTTGGAATACATAGCTCAATTTAGTGTCTGCAGATAACAGCAAGCTATGTAGGGCAATTACTTCACAATAGGATAAATAATCACTACAAGCAGTCCTTGATAAAATTACCGTAAGCGATGGACAAATACATGGCAGATGAGATACATTATTGAAAAATATAAAGTCATGAATTTGGGAGAGAAAAATATGAATACAATACACTCATGAGGAGGTGCTCCTCTGAAGAAATCTGGAATGGAGAAATATCTGGGGGTCCTGGTAGACTACAGCCTTAGCAATAGCATACCCAGTGAAGCTACAACTAGCAAAGCCAATAGCATACTATCATGCATTAAAACATTTATTTTCCCTCCCTTCCACTGTTAGCAGTATTAAATGAGAGCTTAGATGGTTTTAAAAAAAAAACATTTAGATGAGTTTCTCAGTTGACAAAATATACAGGATATGGATATTCATAATGATATGTAAACACACACACACACACACACACACATACATATACATATAGTACAGGTTGAAATAGATTGATCTGTGTCTTTTTTTTAACCTTACAAACTATGTAACTATGATTAATGATTCATCATCTGAGTGGTCATGCTCTTCGGTTGTTGGTAGTGTAACACAAAGTTCAGTGTTGGGACCCTTTAATGCTTATCTATTCTTTAAATGATATAGAGTTTGGAAATAAAAGTACTATTTCTGTGTGTGCAGATGACACCAAGCTATGTTATGAAATAAAGTCATTAGAAGATGTTTCTAACTGACAAGCAGACATAAATGCACTGTTAATTTGGGCAACTATGTGGCCAATGTGATTTAATGTTGATAAATGTAAAGTTCTGCTGTTGAACAAAAACAGGCATGCAGTATACATTCTATGGGCAATGCTACTAGGGAGTCAATAATCGAGAAGGGCCTGAGTGTTTTGGTAGACTTTAGATTAATAATAGCATGCAATGCCATACTGCAGTTTTTAAGGCAAGCAAAATACTTTATTGTAGTAAAAGAGTTATAGACTCCGGAGAGACCTAATGTTGCCCCTGTACACAGCAATTAGAAAGACCTTATCAGGAATATGCATTTAAGTTTTGGGCACCAGTTCACAAAAAGAACTGTATTGAAAGACAACTAAACTGATAAGAGGCATGAAGGACCTCAACTATAAGAGAAGATTAGTGAAAATTAATTTATACCCCTAGAGAACAGGTGGGATATGATCACCACATTTAATTACATAAATGGTCCATATAGTAAAATTGGTGAAAAGTAGTTCATTTTAAGGTCACTGAAAAGGACAAGAGGGCACTTTACAATAAGAGCTGTGAATATAAGAAACATTTTTTTCTTTTGGTTGTCTCAACCAATTTTGTTTTCTATTGTTTACTTTTTTCAGCCTATGTTACTTTGTAACTGTGTGCAAATCATTTGCAGTTCCTTTTGAACTATTTTAAACAGAAAATTATCTGATAATGACTTCTTAAGTGCTTTGCTCTTCTTTGGGCTATATTTTTAGGCATATTGCAAACCTGCCACACTTTTTTATAATGTGAAAAAGCAAAGGGTGAAAAATAATACAACATGCTTATTATATTAACACAACATAATGATGAATCTGTTGCATTTCTATGACAAACTTAAGGTGCCCATACACCTTACGACCATCGCAAGACTTTTGTCTTGCGGTGGTCGTATGCTTCTTGAAAGCCCGTACGATCTGCCCACCTTGGACGGGCAGATCGTACTTGCGATCATCGAAAGCCCGCCCCGCTGACGGCAATGCAGAACGGGCAGTGTGCACGTGCGCACACCGGCCCGTTCCGCAGCTATCAGCCGAGCAGGCTAGGAACCCGCCGAGAATCATCGATTCTCGGCAGGTTTTCGAACATGTTGGCTCGACAAAAGACGTGCGACCGTACAGTAGAAACGGTCGCACGTCTTAGTTCACACTGCTCGATTCTCGTAAGATCGCGGGATTTCGCTCGATTCTCGTACGAGAATCGAGCAGTGTATGGGCACCTTAAGGCACAATAGCACATGCAACAAATGCAAATTTATTGATATTGTGCATTGCTAACAAATAGCGCAGCTGTGTTTGTTAGTGTGAAGAGGTGCGGTGACAGACCATTTAAACACTAGTGATTTTCCTAATATCATCCACCTGTGAATTCCTGTGCAACAAACTGGAAAATAAAGGGACATAACTACGAGCAAATAGGCTGTGCTGCAGAGCATATCATGAAAAATGTAGTTATCAGTCTCCTGCTGCTAGTCAGACCTGCATATTGAGTATGTTTTTGATGAACTTGATCTTCTGCTTTCTGTATTTTAGTCTTGTATTAAACTTTTTTTGGAGTTCAATTTTAAGGACCCATTTACACTATTGTGTAGCAGTAACTCATGTTTTGCATGGGAATATGCCTCAGCCCTCTCTAGGTTGCATAAGGTTTACAGTGAAAGTAATGAAATAACCCTAATCCAGTTTCTCCTTTAACAAGCAATCCTTGTTGCAGTAGGCCCAGTAGGAAGTAGTGGGCTGCTAGTCATTGGAGGGACCTGTTGCTGGTTATGGCTAAGCATTGCAGCACATGTATTATTAAAGTGTATCTAACCCAAGAGCAACATTTTAATATATGGCAATTCACCAAATGTGTTGTCTGCATTTGTTGCCAGTAAGTCTGTTATTTTTTAAATTTCGTTTACAGACAAAGACTTCCAGCAAAATGGTCAACTTCAAGTATTAATTTATGTAAAACCTTTATCCCAAACTGAAGCTGGAGTTTGGATTGAATTTGTTAGCCAAGTCCACCTAAATCTGTTAGTGCTTCTAAAACCTACCCTCTCCACAGTACAGTGACAATGCTGCTGTCCAAGGGTGGCTCTTTTGCTTCTCCATATAGCGGAGCCACCCTACAGGAAGTATGTGACCAGTTGAAAATAAAGGGGGAAAAAAAGTAAAAAAACGAATGCAGTGACTGCATTTAACCTTTTCCCTGGCAACAATATAAGGCATACAGTGGCACAAAACTGTTGGCCAGGTCAATATGTCCTACATTGCTAGCATTTAGCCTTCTGCTAAAAGCTCATGGTTGCTTCAGCCATCATGAGCTTATAGCAAAAGGCTTCCCCTGATGGTGCTCTCCAAATGAATAGCTGTCACCAGCGGCCGACAAGCCGCTGATGACAGCTATCCATTCAAAATCAGCCTCCCTGCCACTGTCCACTGCTGCTCCCATCACTCTGCAGCTCGTTTCTCCCCACTTGGAGCAAACTTCATTCTAAAGTCTGTGACCCCTCCAATCTTCGCTGCTCTCCCCTGCCTTTTTTCCACAGAGGCAGCAGGGATCAGAGAGGACACAGACCACAGCAGCCAGTTCCCAGTGGGGAGGTGGTGCATTGTTGGAATACATCGCAGTGCTTGATTTTTTTCTTTTTTTAACTTTTTAATGCAACATTAATTAAATTGCATTGCAGTGCGTGGTAATATACTGCGTTGCAAATAAATGTATGCGAGAATCATTTTATCGCAACACACACCAACACAGTGCAGAAATGGCACTGCAGATCAGATGTTACCACAACAAAGATTTTTAGTATACGTCGCTTATTTACAGTTTTGAGTTCGTTTGTTTTTTACAGTTTCGCAAAAGGTGCAGTTTAAAATGTACAAATATATTTGTTATCTATTAACACAGTACAGGTTGAATTTGATGGACATGTGTCTTTTTTCAACCTGACTGACTATGTATGTAAGTACAGTTTTATATTTTATATTTAGTAGGAATCTTGTAAATTATAGTATTTTTTTATGTGCTGATAATGATTTTAGTGTATTTTTTGTGAAAATATTCATTTGCTAAACATTTGCTCAACTGTCGAGGGAATATCATGAGACCTGCAAAGATAGTAACACCATATCTGTAAAAAATAAGTCAAGGCAACTGGACTTGCTGTATTTTTTATCTGGGAATAAATATGGTGAATGTTGTTCCAATCACCATATTTATTCCCAGAGAATTTCTGTACAAATCATTCTGAATTGAGAAAGCTGGTTGGATGACCAGTGAAATGTCTTCAAGGAAAAATACAGCAAGTCTTGTTGCCTTGCCTTTTTTTTACAGATATACCATGACCTGGATGAATGAGAACCTTCACAGACATAGTAACACCATCTATTTATTCTACCGATACTGTACTTTCAGAAAATGTATGGCTTGGGGGGTCTTTTACAAACTGTAAAAGCTGCAATTACAAATTTAAAAAAAAGGAAAAAAGTACAAAAATGATCAGGCCAAAATGTCAAAAGTGTAAGGCTCGGTTCACACCTAAGCATCAGAGTTTTCACATGTATCAGCACGCATTTTCCTCAAGCGTGTTTAGCATGTTTTTGCACATTTATGTGTGCATTAGACACATGCACATGAAGATGCGCATTTTAGCAGGTAGGTTTACTGTGGCCAATGGACAAACATGCTCAAAAACACGCAAAAATGCACACAAAAATGTGCAAACTGCTTGTGTTGCGCATTTCTAGTAATTTCTATTCAAGTCTATGGGGCCAAACGTGCTGTAATCTGCCCCAAAAAACGAATGTTCTTTTCCAAGGTTCGGCATTTTACAGCTTGCGGCAAAGCTTGCGGGTTTCTTGTGTTGAGGCTTTCAGCGCCAAAGCATCTAGGTGAACAGGGACTTAGGCAGGGCTTGGCAGTGAAAGAGTTAAGGATCGGTAACCTGAAATATATTATATTTTTGCTTTTAGGTTTAGATATGCTTTTAGTTTACAAAGGGATTCTAATGTATATTCAATTTTTCCACTTTAAATATTTAAAATGTGGTTGATTTGTAGGAAGTAAACATATCATGAGAAATAAATACAGAGGACTGGCATTGCCAACCTTTTTTTGAAAATAAACATTTCCTGACTGTTTTGTAATCCTCTTACTAACCTGCAAAAAGCATACAGATCAGCAAAGCCAGAAGTCCTTATCTCTATATTTGTTCTGGGTAACTAACTCAAGGTAAAAAGTAGCATCAAGGCAACCCACATTTTTTTTGTAGGAGAGGTCAGTAAAAGAAGGGGGGCGTTAGTAAAGTGAGCATATCTTGTGCAAAGGTGGGGCTTTCATAAAGACACTATCACTTTGCCTTGAATGGAAGTGACAATGTTTGTTTTAATTTGGAGGTTTCTTATTTGTCACTGTATATACACTGAGTGGCCAGATTATTATGACCACCCAATCAGTACTTTGTTGGGCCACGAGATGACTCCACGAGATGACTTTGTTAGGCCGCCTCGTGACGAAATGTTGAAAGGTGATGCGAGGAATCTGACACTACACGGTTGCCCTTCTGTTGTCTTGTACCAGTCTTGCCACTCTCCATTCTGCCCTAATATTGACTAGTCATTGACGGCCACAATTCGCATGTTCAGACCCATATTTTCGGCTGACAGTCCAGTCTTTAAACACTTTAACAACAGCTGCTCTTGAACATTTAACGAATTCTGCTGTTTTGCTGATACTTGCTCCATGGCTCCGAGCGCCAACAATCATCCCACGTTCAAAGGCTGTTAAATCGCGTTGTTTACCCATATCTTCAGAAAAAAATCACTTCTACTGTCATGGTAAACAACCTGCTTCCCCATTTATAATGGTCTGGCCCTCTAGCAACTTCAGCGCGAAATTATAGCTAATTATAGCTAATTTGCCTAAAACATCAGGTGGTCATAATAATCTGGCCACTCAGTGTATATGCACTCTGTTGGTTACACTGGTTATCACACTTTTCTTTGCCCAACGAAGGGACTATATACGGTTCCCGAAACATTGCATCTATATGTGGTACCATATTTATCTGAATTAGGGGAAGATAAAGTGGACCCTGGTGGCTTATGCTTCTACATTTAAATTGGAGAATGGCATGTTGTTCCCAGAAGCCAATACCCGGGTATTACTGGTGGCTGCTACAGAGCAACAAGTGGCGAGAGAACATTGGCAAGGTTAAGCATCAGTGGAATGGAGGTTTGCAAAGGCACTGTCACTTCCCCTATGCTATAGTGGTGGATAAAAGGGGGAGTTGTAGTTTCTGTAGTCATGCCCTAGGGTGACAACGCTGCCCTCCATTGATATGGTATGGTAAGCGAGTATTGTCACTCTAAAACAAGTGACGTTTACTGACTGGATCACCAGGTGAATATATAAGACAAAAGCCTAAAAAGGGAAAACTAATACAGCCACCACATCTAAGTTAAGGTAATCTGCAAAATATTACATTTTTATTCTTGAGTTTAGATATTTATTTATTTTTTAAAAATAAGTACCACTCAACTGCTACTGTCCATTATAACACTACAATTAGTGTAACTGCCTCTAAACTATTTGGCATTCTGCATTTCTCTCTGCTTTTTTTCTTAGACCTGTTTACATGTATCTGGCTCCACACTGTGTACCTAGTGTAGCCACACCTGCTCATATAATCCTTCCTTGGGGCTGTAAATGAATGCATGGAGCCTTGTTAACATACGTAGCTTATTTGACTGTATTGTACTGATTCAACCCCTGCACCTCTAGATGTTTCTGCATTTAGGTTTCACTACTCAGACTTGTGTGAATTATCTCATTTGTATTGGCCTTTGACTTCTGCTTCTGATTTTGAATATTCTGATTCACAAATGGAACTCCACAGAATGCTCCCTGTACTCTTAGCTAATTTCAGCATGGGGTTCTTTATAGTTATGCTATAGCAAAACCCACCAGAAACTCTGGTACAAACTAGGTACTTTCAAAGCCTCTACTTCAGTAATATTGTGTTACTGTCTGTTCATTACTCAGTGTGTCCCAGCACTGATCCTAAACCCTTTGTGCAGTGGCTGTTTGTTTGTACTTATCCTGAACCTACACTCTATCTCCCGATTTATGTGCACTTATCCTAAATCTGCAGTCCTATATTCTTTGCAGTCTCTCTGATCTATAAGTAATTTTCTGTAGTGTTTATATGGACTCTGGACTCCGGACACCCATTCCTCTTCTGCATTCAATATCCACAATGCATCTGTCACCATGGCCTTACACTCTAGAACTCTTAGCAACATCAAATATGGCTACAGGTCATCAGTTGCATGTGACAATATGCACTAGCCTTAAAACATAACCCCTGGAAGAAAGCTGAATGTTGTCAGAAATATTCGTGCACCTACTGCAATACCTGGACAGCTCCATTCCAGTACTGATTTCCTTGGTCCTGAAATTTATATGTTAACACCTTTCCAAAAAAAAGCTTTCATCAAGGCTAAGATCTAGCCATTTTTTTGTTCAGAGTGTGTTGAAATTGCTCCAAGAACTTTATATATAGAACTCAGCTGTTTCAACCAGGAGTAGGCAGATTGCTTTATTCCTGTTGAAAGAAGAATTGTTTAGATGAGCTAATGATGTGTTGGACTGCAATGCCTGTCTTTACAATGACCTTTTGAAGTTTATACAATTTGTGCTGTCCAGTTGGCTTAGAATCCAAATTCTATCCAGTTTTTTTAAGGACTGTTTGATTATATAGCTAATTTACAGTCTGTTGCCAGACCTGCAGGTCAAGATTTTGGAAGTGTTTCTGTTCCTTTCTCTAATAAGTCTGGAACTATAAATTATTTCCTCAAGTAATTTGCCTATATTACACTGAACATTGTCACTACAGCCTTAAGTTTGCATTTGTCTGTACCTGCAAATGGAGGCTCATCTCAACCTGTCACTGTCATTCTTTTTGAAGCCCTGTCCTCCAAGTTGTCACCCCTAGCAATTTTTTTTCACAGACAGTGGTTATTAAGAGATGAAAAAAAGAAGCTAAACTGCAGTCAGACTGTCTCTGGTTATTTACTGCTCATAAAAATAAATGCGCAATACAAACGTTGTGTAGTAGGTCAAATGCATGCAGAGAACTGTGTTTTCGAATGTACTGATTAACGGGTACAACAAATAACACATTTTTTAGGGGAGCATTTCCCTATAATCATATCATACTGTAAATGCAATATATTGTGTGTGTATATACCGTATTTTGCGCTCCATAAGGTGCACTGGTACATAGGACACAGGCAGTTTCTGTCACAGTTTCTGTGATAGAAGCTATGACAGAAGCTGCAGTAAGTGGGGTGCTGTGATTACAGCGCCACGGTCTTAGTGATCACACAGAGCAGATAGGGCTCTATGGTGAGCTCCTATCCCATGGTCACGGGTCCCCCAGAGGAGCGGGGGACCCTAAAACCAAGCCGCCGCCACCGCTGACGCTCGCTTTTAATACAAGTGATCTGAATAGTTTACTTGTATTAAACGAGCAGCGGCTTCCACCGTACGTTTAGCTTTGCTTTAGCAGGGCTAAATGTACAACAAACTAGGGATTCACTCCATAAGACGCACGTCTTATGGAGCGAAAAATACGGTATATACAGAGCTCAAAATTTCCACTCGCCCCCTCCTAATTGGCTAGTGAAAATTGCATGGGGGCGAGTGGAAATTCATTGAGGGGCGCTGCCGGCAGGACCAAGGGGGAAAGTGCCACCGCTCCAGCAGCGGTGATCACCCGTTCGCTCTGTAGCTGCAGCGGCCGAGGAGGAGAAGACAAGTGAGGGAGAATAAGTTTAGCTGTCTGCCCATTCGGCTCCTCCAGCCACCTGCAGTCTTCCTCCACCCACGTTAGCTGCAATAGGCTGGGAGGAAGACTGCAGAGGTACAATTGTCCGGCTGGCAGGACAGCGCGGGACCTGAAGGGAGGCTTTATGTCTGACATGGAGGATGCATCGTTGTACCCCCCTCCCTCCCACCTCCACCACCACGAGAGGAAGAAAGCACCTGAATTACATCAACCATGTGCACTGTAAGTACCTGTTATTTCTGCCTTACACAGCTGACTTCTGCACTCTGCGTTACATTACTGACATCTGTACTGTGCATCACGTTACTGACCTCTGTACTGCTGACCTCTGCACTGTACGTTGCATTACTGACCTCTGCACTATGAGTTACATTACTGACCTCTGTACTGCTTACCTCTGTACTATGTGCTACATTACTGATCTCTGTACTGTGCGTTACATTACTGACCTCTGTACTGTGCATTACATTTCTGACCTCTGTACTGCTGACCTCTACACTTTGTGTTACATTACTGACCTCTGTATTGTGCATTACGTTACTGACCTCTGTACTGCTGACCTCTGTACTGTGCGTTACATTACTGACCTCTGTACTGTGCGTTACATTACTGACCTCTGTACTGTGCATCATACTACTGACCTCTGTACTGTGTGTTATACTGCTGACCTCTGTACTGTGCGTTACATTAATGACCTCTGTACTGCTGACCTATGTAGTGTCCGTCGAACTGCTGACCTCAGTACTGTGTGTTACATTGACCTACACACCCTACACTCTACGTTGTTACTGATCTCTGTACTGTGCATCATAGCGCTGACCGCTGTACTCCATACATTTCTGCAGCACGTGACCTGAAGAGAGGCTCAGGTGGCTTCACCTTGTTACCCCACCAGGAGAGGAAGAGGGCACCTGAATCAGATCAACTGTGCATGGTAAGTCCCTGTTTTATCTTTGTTACATTACCAACTTCTGTACCGCTGACTTCTCTACTCCGTGTCACACCACTGGCCTCTGTATTTGGCATTATACCACTGACCTCTGTACTGTGTGTTGTTACTGATCTCTGTACTCTACGTCACACTGCTGACCTGGCGAAGTTGAGGCTGGGGCAGGGTAGGGATTAGGTGGGATAACTGGCGAGTAACATTTAAGGCTTGGCTAGTAGCTTAGGACATGAATTTATATATATATATATATATATATCTATCTGCCTGTAATAATACTAATGAATTACAAATAGCCTAATGCTAAAATATATCTACAGTATGTTGCTAGTAGTATCATTGCTGGGGTATCATTTGACTTAGTCTGACAGTTTGAGTTAATTTGTACTGGCTAAAACTTGGCTCCTATCTGTTTGGGCTATACTATTCTGACCTTTTACTCTGACTGAGATATATTGGCCTATGGCTTCTAATTCTGTGTTTCTGGACCTGCCCCCTGTATCATTTTGCCTCTAGTCACAACTCTGATGGGCTCTTGAACTACATTTGACTTCTGCCCTTTGCTGACCTATATCCTAAACCTGACTATGATTCTTGCCCAGTGTATTATGAGCTTTTTCGTGCTGATCTCTGAAAAGAAATCCTGAGGGCCACAGCCTGGGAAATTGTATTACAGCTAAAACTATGCATAGGGTGATTCTGAACCTGCATTTCAGTCTGTACAAATCCTGAGCCTGATGTTATTCCAGGAAACTAAACCTTGAACAGATGTTCCTGCCTAACCAGTTTATGTAATGACTGGTTTTATTTACAAAATAGCTGTACCACATTAGTATTGTAAATGCCTGAATCAAATATACCTATTACAAGTATTACAATTCTCTTTCCACCCAACATAGCATTCATCAACAAATATTGTTCCTCTTATTACCTGTGTTCCATTTACAACTTCCTTTTCTAAATTTGCAAGATATTGTATCCTAACTATAAACATATGAAAAACAGTTCAAATATAGCAACAGGTTTATTACATATTCTTCTTAATTCACCACACCCTGGTCTACTCCTAACTAAATAAAAATGGTCAACTATGGTTCATTCAACCTACAAATAGAACACATACATTAGATTTGTTTCTGCAACAAGACATACTATCAATCATTTTACAGCCAATGCCATCGGCACATTCAAGTGCAACATTTTACAAGATGGCACACAAAGGATGCAAACATTTTGCTTGTGTGAACACAGGCAATTTCTATTTTATTTTTCCATAACATTAGTCAGGATTTTTCAAGCTCTATTGGATGTACTGTTACATATTTTTTTTCTAGTTATATTTTTTTAGAGATGCCTAACTTTTGTCAGTTTGAGAGTAACATTTATATATGGCATGGACAATCAGTCGTGACTAATTAATTTAAAAAAAACCTTTGTTAAATGGTTAGTCAACAAACAAGCCTCCTCCGCTGCCTTGGCACCTAATCATCGTTGCTTCGCCACCCGAATGGAGCCTCAGCGACGCCTCCCGCCTCCTTCATCTTCATCTCTGCCCCCGCCTCCTTCGTTGCAGTCTTTGGCCTTCCCGCCTCCTCCATCTTCACCCCACCTCTTCCATCTCTGCCCCATCTCCTGTCTCCGCCCCCTGCCTCTTCCCGCCCACCGATTCGTCCCCGTTCATATTAGGCAGTCAGGCTGCCGGTTTTTGTGCAGCCTGTCTGTCTAAATGTTTTGGGGGGCGGGATTTTTGCGCCTCCTTGGAATCTGCCGCCCGAGGCAAACACCTTGTTTGCCTCGCGGCAGATATGCCCCTGCCTGCAGTGCAATGATTTCCCTGCTTCTCCAATATCAGTTATCTGGACCTGTGCTTTCTGAAACTCAACACTCTGCTTGAATGTTACTCCATAGTTTATCAGATCACCAGTTACCAGGGGACAGTTCTGCCATAAGGAAGCAAAGACTTTCTCCTCTATCAAAAAAGCCCCCTCTATACAGAAATGTGGAACAAGGAAGGGTGAGTCAGTAATGTGAAAAACAATCAGCAACAGGGAAACTACAGGTGATAGGTGTGACTAGTCCTTTGCTTTCCTCTTGGTTTTATTTTCATAGCTCGCACTGCACAGGTTTTATGCAGCAAGAAATGCACTGAACTCTTAGGGGTCTATTCACTAAGCTGCCTTAGGCAGCCGAGTGAAAGACCGACCTGAAGTGAAGTGAGCCGAACGCTGTTCGGCTATTCACTTCAGGCTGGTATGTCTGATTTCAGCTGTATAGCGGCTGAAATCAGCCGTACATCAGGTGGCTTCGGGTCGGCCGAACATGCACAGAATTTTCGGCCGACCCGAAGTGCAGAAGGAGTTCGACTCAGACGATCCAACATCTGGATCGGCTAAGCCGAACCTCCGGCAGGCTACTCGCTGCTGTACGGCCTATTCTCATAGATGCTTGAACAGCAGTGAGTGAATAACCGAATGCCGCCAAGCTAAGTCGAACCTCCGGCAAGCTACTCGCTGCTGTTCGGTCTATTCTTAAAGATGCCGAATAGCAGTGAGTGAATAGCTGAATGCCGCTGAGCGGCATTCGGCTCGGCTGTTCTGCTCGGTCCCTCAGAGGAGAACAGAAAAATAGTTAAAAAAGTAAAAAATAAATAAATAGAAAACGATTGATGCGGAGCTAGCAATGACAGCAATGAATAGTTTTCTATTGGCTGGCGGTTCTGCTGCCGTCATTAAAAAAAATCTCCCGGGCACTCTGGGAGTCTCCCGCTCCCGGCCGCCCAGGAGAGAAACACTGCTTTTTCTCTTTCTTTTTTTATTCTGACACGGAGCCGTGTCAGAATAGAATTTTTTTTATAATTTTTGCCCATAGGAATGCATTGCTAGATTCCTATTGGCTATTTCAATTTGCAATAGCCATGGGCTATTGTGAAGGGGAACCGAAGGGGTCCTGGGGCCGAAGCTAGATCCTTCGGCTGCTTCGTGAATAGACCCCTTAATTTCCAATTGGGGGCTGAAAACAAACAGCATTTTCATGAGTGATATTCACACCCATTGCCTTTTGCTAAACTGCTCATCCGCTCTTACTGTCTTCAGATCTAACGCATAGGCACTTATTGCTTGTAGTCAAAGATAAGGGCTGGGGGGACGTAATAGACTCTTTGAGGTAACACAGACAGAGAAAACTGAAGTTTTGACATGGTTAACCTTTTCTGCACTTACAAAACACATAAACAAAACACCTTTAGTAGTATATTTAACGGAACCAAAAAGTATACTGAAATTCATGTAATGTAATAGGTGATTACAGTATGTAATTAACTCATGTTGTGATTTACTATTTTAAAGGGGGTCTGTTTTGTTGGGAACTGAAATTATAGACTTCAGCTGTAGCACAACTTACTGTTTAAATTTGGTATCACAGCTTTTCCATCATCTATAACCCCAGAACAATATTACTATCAAACTAGTAGGCAATAGCCCCACTAGTTATTGTAAACAACACTTGGATGGAACATCTTTAGAAATGTATATTCCCTTTTACCACACCTAATGGTCATAATAACACAATGGATTTAGGCGAAAGCTACAATTGCTTTACAGCAACATTTAAAACATCTTTATTTCTCTTCTGTTACTTTGATAAAAAAGTAAATAATAGTGTACAGGACGCCAGGTATGGGTCCTGGATGGACGGTATATCCCTCCCTTGTTTAGGTAGTGGTCCCGTTAAGGTCACTTTGTATTCAGGGTTCTCGCCAAGCAGGGTGAGGGGTTCCGGGTCGGACTTGTAAGGGAAACTGCTAGGCTGTCTTCCCAGAGTTGTTAATTATACATGGGTCCTGGAATCCAGAGGCTCAGAGAGATTTTTGGATGGGACAGAACCTCCATCCCTGACTACAGCAAGTTCTGGTAATGAAAGGGTTAACCCACCAGCCAGAGGGTGTGTGAAAAAGGAACAGGAAGCCAGTCAGTCCGTATCTGGAGCAGAACACATGGCTGTGTGTGTTAAGCTGTGGAATACCATCTACCGAGACCCTGCTGGGGCACCTGTGTCCATACTGGAACCCTCTGTAAGCAGGCTGGGACTCTAACCGGGAGGCGGGACTTGGCTGAGCCGAATCTTGTGTTTACTGACAATAAGCCCTGTTGATTTTGTCATTCTGCTGAATATAAGCCATTTTTATTTGATTGTTTGAGGAAAAGAATAAAGTTTTATACGCTGATATGACTGGCCATAGGTCATATCCGCCCATAATATTACAATAGTTATATAAAAGTGAGTCGGCTCAAAAGAAAACTGTCATGGTTTTGGTCATTTTTTTAGTCAAATTAATTTTCAACATTTATAAAATTATATTTTTATGTTATAATTCCTTGTGTACCATTTTAAGTTTTCAAATAAACATATTATAAAGGGTGCTTCCATGCCACCATATTTGCAGAGCATATGCCTGCTCACATTTTGACTGCCTACGTCTAATTGAAAATACATATGTCTCTGAATAAACTAATAGGAGAATGGGGAAAGGGGAATGAACCTGCTCTGACTGATTAAACTGTGTGTGATTGTTAATATCAACGGGTTAAAGCAGCAAAATGCTGTATATTTGTACCATTTTACCTGTTTTTCATTTTGTTGTGATCTTAATAAATAAAGAAAATGTAAACAGGATGCTATATATTTTTTGACTCAGACTGGTATTAAATTATTAAATCTTTGAAAACCAGTGGAAAAGTTTATGTTTATAATTAATAGTGGTATTATTAAAACATTGTCTGAGATACCTTAACCCTGATATACCACGGTCACTAGCAGCCATTAGCTTAGAACTGACTAAAGCTCACCCAAGCATGATGTTTTAATACATGGCACATAGCCAGGGATCTAAAGATAGCCCCTAATGCAAAATACAGCTATAACAAACAAGAACATTATATAATAATAGTCCTATAATAACCACACTGCTGAGAAAATAACTAAGAAAAATATTATAATAATATGAGTATATTACTGCAGTGAGGATATTTCCCATTGATCGTTATACTATATGTGACACACTTATCATTCTGGATAATAGTTTTGACTCAAATATTACTGGTACATATCTATACAATATAATACATTTGTATGGAAACCTGCAGCCAATAGAAAGGACATATTTAAGGGTATTGAGCTAAGTTCACCCTATAATATCCACATCACTCATGACATGGAAAACACTTTGAGCTTGGACGCCTTTCATTGTCAAAGCTCAACTGAACAGACTGAAGAGAGAAGCTGATTGGTTGCCATAGACAACTGCTCCAGATTTTGCCTGCTTCGGTCTGGATAATTCCCCCCACTCTCCCCCAGTGTTTTTCAAAACAAAAACTAGTCAAGTAGAGTGTCTGTGGAAAATACTGAGTTACTGAGTTTGGTATTAATATTGGTGAACATTTAAAATTAATGCTCTATATAACAACTGACTTCTACCCATGCCAATTAGCCTTCTTACATCTGCAATCCATGGGTTCATCTGTCATATATTATCATAATTACTTCTGCTGTTGATTAGTTCACAAACTACCACCACCCTCAAACTCAAATGGCCTTTACTGCTAATAAGCTTAGACCAAAGGTATCAATACATTTAATGTATTTTTACCTCTAAGCTGCAATGGTGTTTTAAGTAACTTTTGCTGACAATTTGCTGATATAGCTGTGCCTATATGTTTAGGACCTTGATATTATTTATATCAGAACCTTGTTATATTCATTCATTTGTAAAATGTTTAGGAGATTTCATGTATTATATATTACATTGTGACATGACATTTTATTGCTTAAACTAAGCTACAACTTGATTCAGAAGTAGGTCCAGGATAGTGTTATTTACTGATTATATATGTTAAATGTATCATTTAGGCTCTCCATGACACATTGAGTGATTTACATTTTGTTGTAGAGATGTTAGGATACTTTGCAGACAAACTGTAAGAAGGAATCTCTCTACAAATTCTTAATTTCCTTCATCATATTTTGGCTAAGTCTTCTCCATGTGTTAGACGTGAAGCGCAGCTATTTTGAATTAATGTCATTTGACCAACAAAATGAAGTTCAGATGTTTATCTCATCAGACTAATATATTCAGGTACCTTCTTCCATTGTATCATTATTGTTAAAATGGAACTTAGAGCAATGTAAGCGATGAAAAAAAAAATCAAACATTTATGTATGCAATCCATAACAGCTGCAAAGGATTACGGTAACCTCTGTTGTAGGCTAATTATAAACATTATATCTTGAGAACCTAAAACAAAGTTTATTTAATACATCTGAACTACATAACTTACTCATATTCTCACTTTTTCAATATATGCTGTATATCACTTCTTAATATATAACTTTACGCAAAAGAAGTTTTACCTTTGTATCATTTAAAAAGTCAACAATAAACATCTGGAAGAACAATAACAATATTTGAAGTACATGTATACAGTAAGCCCCATAAGTAAATAATGCTTAAATGAATCCTCTGCTAGACTTGTGCTGACAACCTGGTAACAATGCAAGCTTCACAAAATAATGTGATACATCCTTCTATCTGAACTGTATTACGTACCCCAACGTATTCTCAGATGTAAAAGGTTCAATGGCATCCTTGCAAATGTCTATAATGCAAAATCTTTTCACCTTATTTTCAAACCAACAACCTCCCTGACTTCAGGCAAGGGTCCCATCTGTTAAAATATTATTAGTTTCTTTCCTTAGAACTGTACATCTGTGATACATGTTTAATGAATGTAAACATTCTAGTCAAAACAGGCTTAACATATTTAGTGTTAACAATGAATTGTAGATTACCATTTGATATGACTTAGTTTATATGTGTTAACATTTTTGCATAGTTGTGCCAATTCAGTACCTCACTCTTTATCTTCATTTCTTATCTCAACGTTCCGAAAGATTTAGGAGGACAATTGGACATGCAGGCATGACCTGGCTGCCTTCGGGCACAAGTTTCAGCTGGGGTGTGCATAAACATAAATGCTTGGCTTGGCTGAGTGTTTATATTTATTGTTCATATTTATTGTCATGGATAGAAGAAGAGAAGTACAAGTAGGCACTGTTTCTTCTTTTTATCATAGGGGACTAGAAAGTGGACATTTTTGATTGTTGCTCTAAAATCGGTGGGCTGGCAATTGTGCCCAAGTTCCATATACATAAGCTAGTTGCCCCATCTGGCTTAAATCAGCTGGATAAGGCTACTGTCATCTCAAGTTTATGGGTAACTTCCCATTCTACATAATGACAGCTGGCTGTCATTTATGTTTGCACTGTTGCCTGTTTGTCTGCATAGTAAAAGAATAATATAAAATTATTACTAAAACTTTTACAGAATTACACAGCTACTCCTCAATACCTATATTATGAATAGATGGCTTTTGTATTGAACTGGTAACTGCATACATAGTAACAGTGCTGATAAAAGTTATATGAAACTGTAATGCAATCACTGGACTTCCTATTTCCTATAACAATCGGGTTATATTGTACGGACACCTAATAATCAGGACAGCTCATTACATATAGTCTATAAAGTAAATAACCAAATAAATGCTATGCAGTTCTCTGGAAAAAGAGTCACCCTTATGTAAAGCTTTAGACAAATTTAACAGCAATAGGATCTTACCTGTGAAATCAGCTGAATCAGAAGTAAAACAGGTCCCAACAATGTAAATGGTATTTGTCTTCCTTTAAAGCAGACCCCTTTGCAGAGATATCCACTGACATTGCAAACTGAACTTTCCTGCAAGCTCAAACACATCCAAAATGATGCATGTAATCAGCAAAAAAACAAAATAGTTCACTGAACACCCACTGCTGTTCAATCCTAGTATGCAGTAGCTGATCCAGTGGCTTGCATCCTATTCTTAGTTAAAATTCTGAGCAGATATCCCTGCTACCCTGAGTTTACTTGATGAGTTTAACCCTATCAAAGCTGTACCGCAGAGAATAAATGATTTTGACAGGAACTTCCATTGAGCTGCAGACATAGCTACTGTCAGTTTCTCCGTTCTCATTCCTCTCTTTCTAGTCCTTCTTGTTAGCTCAGATTACTATTAGTCAGATTGCTAGAAGCAGAGAAATGGGCGTAAGCGAAGAGGTTTCTTGGCTTTTGACTCATTCTTTAAGCCCTTCCCTGTAAGAGATGGTTTAATGTGAGAGTGTCATTTTACATACAACTCCACCTCGTTATCTCTGCAACGTCTCCCCTTGCTGCATCTATTGTGCATTACTACTATGCACGCATTGATAGAATGTATTCACATTCTATTACTCTTTTTTAGGATAATCATTACTGGTCGGCATTCTAAAGCAAATATCCTTAGATAAGAATGAACGTTTAAAATTGCATTTATTTCTGGACATCTTTCCAACTGGGAACAAAAGTATGAAAAATCTATTTATTTCTATAAATAAGCAAAACACTAAAAATCAGCCTCTCCACCATCTCACTGAATGTACCTATGGGATAAAAAAGCATGTCCCCCCAGAAAGTGATACAAGCTATGCACACCAGACACTCTATCTATAGCATTGGGGTTGACGAGCATGTTCAAATGTTACAATAGAAGTATAGAACTAATTAGAACATGGATATATCCCAGAATCCAATGCTCTGAAATGCTGTTGTTCATCTATAGGAGGAGCTCCCACAACTTTAACCTCAGATTTGTTTAAATGCTATTTGCCTGGTTATCTATGACCTCGAGTTATGAAGAAGGCAAAACTACTGTTCTCTATAATTGTGGCAGGCCAGCTCTGCATAAGGAAAGTCAGTAAGTCATAGTGAAGTCAGAACTCCTGTTCTGTATAATTGTTTCAGGTCAGTTCCTCATAAAGTATTAAAGACATTTGATGAATGTTTAAGATGAAAGCAAGGTAACAAGTATTTTCAGAAGGAGAGTTCCGTAATAGTATTCTGCATATCTTCTCATTAATAGAAATACGAGAGCTGGCATTGCTGACTTGTATTAAATGTTGCATGCTTGTGATGTGATCCTGATCATGTGTCTATTACAGTGAATATAAACCATAGGGGCCCATTTAAACTGATGTGGTATTATAAAGTGCATAATGTTATACACTAATGTGTGTTACATATCAAAACATAAAAAAGTGCTCATGCACCATTTTTATCAATGCATCAACTGCAATGCATGGCAGAACATTACAGTGTGTGGTGTTGCATTCCATTGTGCTGCAAGGCAGGCTGATGGGGCACTGTGCGGAATGAATAGTACTGAAGTGCACCAACATGCATTGCCACACATTGTGATAATGTGCACATTACCGCAATGCACCAGTGTGAATCCAGCCTGTCATCTTTTCTTTTTTTGCTCCCTTTCAGTATGTTAAATATCAGCAGTATTTTGTTATATGTGATTGTTGATTAAAAAAAAACTATTGATCCTTCCAAAAATCCATTGCTATACTGTGTCCTGTGCACTCTGCAGTACCTCAAACAGTGTGATCAGCAAACCTAGTTACCTTTTGTGAACTACAGAACAGTCCCAGTGTTATGAAGAAGAGGAGAAGTGTTCTATGGTATTAACACACATTATACCTTAGGAAGACAACAATGTTCCTCCCTATATACAGTGAAGTGAGTGAGTGTTGTCATCCTAGGACAAGAAATGTTTTACTGGCAGGATCACCAGGGGAAAATGCAGGAAAAAAAGTCTGAACAAAAGAAAACTAAAGCAATTACAACATTTTAAGTACTGGTAAATTGCAATGTATTATTTTTTTGTCTTGGTTTAGATACACTTTATGTAATCAGGAATTAGTTGTATCCAGCTCAGAGTATATTTTTCTTTAAAAAATGGATGCATTCCTCAATTCACAAACTATAAAATATATAAGTAATAACACCAGAGGTTGTTAATCCAGGAAATATCCAATCACCTTTAGGGATCATGAGAGATTTGTATCCCTGTTAGAGCACATTGGACCATGATACATGAGAGTTTTTTTGCCTTTATCTAGATCATCTGTGGGTATTTGGTTCTGTTTATGGAGGTTTTCTCAACCTGACTGTTTGTATAACTATATATGTAATCTATAATGAACATGCAGTTAGTAGAGCCTGAAAAAGCCTAACCTTTCATTGTTTGTGCTTGCTTCAGTTACTGGGTAGTGAAAGAGCATACCTTTTAAAAATGTAGCAACAACCCAGATTCAAAACTGAAATACCCACAGGCTCCTGTCAGACAAAGAGGACCATCAGTTAGTTTATCTATTATTGCAAACCATTATTACAATGATAACTAAGTTCTCTTCTCAGCTTGTAAAATTATTCTACTGTATACTGTTTGAATAAATTGAAATGACATTTTCAAGTGAGCAGTGAGATTTCTGTGACATACATTACTGAATTTCATCAGTTCTGAATTCATTTTAACACTAAACCATGCATTGTATGAATATTGCAAAATACGCTCATATCTGTTATATCCAAAGCAAAAATTACATTTGGTGCGCTCAGCAACTTGTTACATCTAACTAAAATAGCTATTGGGCACATTTAATAATGTTGTGAAAGAGATATGTGTATGGCAAGCTTCAACATCCTATAGCAACCAGTCAGATTCAAGAGAGCAATCAAATCATATTAGATGGCATAGATTACTGTACATTGCTAATTGCACTTTCATTTATTAAACTAGGGGAGTGATTTGGATAACCTTAACTTTAGCTTAGATCTAGGAATGAGTGAAACACTTTGCGTACTGTTTGAGATTCCAAGTTTGCAAACTTTGCAGTGACCCCTATGAAGCCTAAGGGGGGTGGTATTCAATTATGCCAATTTAAAGATCTAATAGGCAAGCAATTGTCGAACAAAAGACATGGGAAGTCTGACACTGCCATGGGGGAAATGTACCAATTTCAAAATAAAAAAAACTGTAGAGCAAGGAGAGGGTCCTTTAATGCAGCTTCAATTGCTACTTAGAAACTACCCACATCCTTAAAATGGCATGCTTTGAGGTTTCATAAAGCTGTACATGGTGCTACAAAACATTAATATTTTTACAGACAGCCTCAAAGACCACATACTCTGGCAGTGCATATTTGGCTGTGTAATTGTTTTTCTTTATAAGAAGAAGCTTTGCTTACATGCAGTATCAGCACTCTAATAAAATTAATTTTGGTAAAACATTTATTTTTTGGTAGTTTTAGTAGTGGCACATGCATTTTAATTAGACAACCCTAGCCCTGTTTGACAGGTGAAATTGGCTACTGCAAGATTTTTAAACGCTTTAGCAAGGTGTCTCTTTAAACCAGGTATAGCTTGGATTTTTGCATAGTTTGTGAGCTCCATTTTATTGCAGCACTGTACTGCATAGTACTAAAAGGTACAGTGTAGTATTTTGGAGATGAATGGAATTCCTTGTTTGTGTTTATGCTATGGCAATAGAGAGGTGAATGTGTTAGGCTCTGATGCACAACAGATACCTCACAGCAATGTGGCAGAGAGCTGCAAACAAAAGGCAGCTCCAAGAATAGATGGAAAGCATCAAGCGCATGATGCACTTTGAGGACCCAAACCTCAAAAGGCTCTGTCAACATAACATAAATAACATACCCCAAAAGAAATAAAAAAAAACCCAGATATCACTACTCTGAAACACATGTCTTTTTTCAATGAAATCTGGAAAAAAGCAGTATGTCATGGGTGGAACAGCAACTAAAACTGACCACTACCCTGAAATCACACAAAAAAATAATTTTAAAGTAATTTAAGATTTTAGAAAAATGAGCCACTAATAACAGGAACACAAAAAGGCAGCAAATGGGAGTAACTGCCCAAAGATATAGCTTTAAGAAGTATAGCACAGTTTTCAAATTGATCCTCATCACTCCCTATGCAGTTTGTCATCTCTGCCTACCCCCTCCCCACAGCAGCTTACAGTACACTGACTCTATGGTTGTTCTGTGCACCCCTCATCCTAATAAACTGCATGGACATTGAACCATAACCAGCAGGGTGAGAAGGACCAATAACAGGGCTTTTGGATAAGTCAATGAGGGAGTTGGCTTATCCAAAAGCCCTCTTAGCGGTACTTTTAAGTTCTGCCATCCAAATTACTATGGTTTAAAAATATGGTTAGGCTTCATCCCTAACTAAGGGGTCTATTCACTAAGCTGCCGAAGGATCTAGCCGTAGCTTCGGCTGATCCTTCAGCTAGCTTCGGTCCCAGGACCCCTTCGGTTCAGTAGAACCGAAGGGCTGCTGTACGGGCTATTCACTATAGCCCGTACAGCACCCGAAGTTGGCCGAGCGGCTCAGTTGAGCCGAAGGCATATGCCTCGGCTCGACTGAGCAGCGGTAAAAGCCAAAGCCGGTCGACAGCCTGCTTCTGACTGCTGGGCGGAGCCCAGGCTCTGGCCACTTTCAGAGAGATCAGCGTCCCTGGTTACCAGGTAACCAGGGACGCTGTCATTACACACTGAGAACCCGGATGGGCTGCTATGATATCACAGTTCTCCGTGTGTAATTACAGATGGTGTCCCTGGTTACCCGGTAACCAGGGACGCCATCTGCCATTACTCTCCCGGACGCTCTGGGAGTCTAATACGGCTCCCGGCCGCCCACGAGAGAAACACTTTCTCTCGGAAAGGTTTACTCTGCTCGATCGAGCAGAGTAAACCTTTCCTTGCGATCTGTTTGTTTTTTCTTCTGACGTGGGGCCGTTGGCCGCCCTCAGTCAGAAAAAAAAATACCATAGGAATGCATAGCTAGATTCCTATTGGCTATTTCACTTTGCAATAGCCAATAGCAAACTAGCTATTGCACCCACCCACTGCTGCTGTCAATCAGCAGAGGGGGACCTGCAGTTCTCAATCAGGTCCCCCTCTGGTGATTAACAGCAGCAGAGGGAGGGTGCAATAGCTAGCTGGCTATTGGCTATTGCAAAGTAAAATAGCCAATAGGAATCTAGCAATGCATGCCTATGGTGTTTTTTTTTTTTTACGGCAGCAGAACCGCCGGCCAATAGAAAACAGTTGGACGGAGCTAGCTGTCACTGCTAGCTCCGCCCAATTGTTTTCTATTTTTCTTTCTACTTTTTCTACTATTTTTCTATTCAGCTCGGTACCACAGAGGTACCGGGCAGAAAAGCTGAGCCGAATGCCGCTCAGTGGCATACGGCTATTCACTCACTGCTGTTCGGCATCTATTAGAATAGGCCGAACAGCAGCGAGTAACCTGCCAGAGGTTCTGCTCAGTCGATCCAACATCTGGATAGGCTCAGTCGAACTCTTTCTGCACTTCGGGTCGGCCGCACATGCTGAGCATGTGCGGCCGACCCGAAGCCACACAAAGTCACACGATATACGACTGAAATCAGCCGTACAAGCCTGAAGTGAATAGCCGAACAGCGTTCGGCTCACTTTACTTCGGGTCAGTTATTCACTCGGCTGCCGTCGGCAGCTTAGTGAATAGACCCCTAAATCATGGCAATTTGCTGTATACATGTACTCCAAACGTGGCTCTGACCCACGTTCAATCCCAGTCTGCAGTGGTGCATTTAAATAGGCTGCCCAGTGCAACTCAAAGGTCCGCAAATCATGCATGCAGCTCTTTCAGCAGCACACCGCAACGCATGATATTTACTGCTTCTGACTGTGTGCTGCAGTGCAGGTGTGCTGGGAAGGAGTGTTGGAGTGCCATGTGGTCTTGATGTAAATGAGACTCTTTGGTGTGTGCTAAAATAATATCACTTTTTTCTTACTGGTGATGTTTGGTTGTCTCCGAGTCCCATATGATGCACTGACTATCCTTCTAACTTTTTTTAGGCTGCCTACCCCTTCCCACAGACAATAGGGAGAAGATGAGTCAACAACATTTTCTCTGTGCATGTTGAACTGGACACATCTCCCAGTCCTGCTCAGAGCTCTGGTTAGTCATAAAGCTTCAGTATCATATCCAAACGTGCTGGATCTTAGGACTTTCTTCTTACAGAACAGTTGCACTCATGTGCAAATAAATGAGGTATCCTCCAACACTTAATTCATGTCCACACCAGTACAAAGCACAAAGTATATGTTGCCTGTCATTTCATAAATTTGCTGAAAATTAATTTGTGCTGTCATAGGAACAATAATTAATACATCATCACCTTTACTTAATGTTCTCACTAATCATTAAACTCCAATGATTCTTTCACTCATGTTACCCTTGTATGATGCTTTCACTCATCACCAGCCTCAAATTTGTTAAATGTCATTGTTCATAACAACTGTCACTAATTCTACTCATAGCTATAAATGATCTAATCATACTTCATAATAAAAATGCATTTGCCAAACTGCAGTTTTCTTTTCAGGACACTATAGCTGTCACTTATTCTTTTCACTTCTCAGGACCATAATTAGCATTTACTGTAGTATCATTAACTTTGCTAATTGCATCGCTGAGTAACTAAGGGTCACGGTTATTATAGAATTCCAGTTTTTATTTAATAAGCTTATCTGAAACAGTTACAGGATTCCTGAACAGGTGCTAAGAAATTACATCTTACCCTATTTTTCACAGGGTAAGCCTTCTGGGATAGTTTCAACCTTCTTGTGTGTCCCATTGACTACTCAGGAGGGAAAATCCAACATTTTGAGTTGTCACTGAAAGGAATAGAGAGAAAGCCTTTACTAAGAGCAACACTTCCGATGACAACCTAGGGAAAAAAGTGCAATTATCTCAAGAGATTTCCTCTAATTTTCTTTTGCATGTCAGGGACAAATAGGACACACACAGCAAAAATATTTTTTGAGTTTTGTAGGACATTGATATCGGTTTAAATGCTTCACTTTTCTAGCCAAAAATGGATATGCATATGTACACTAGCAATATAACAAGTGCCTCAGTTTATTTTGTGTGCTGTAAATTGCTGTTTCAGTGGGCACAATGTTGAAGTGCTGACCCTTGAGCCATCCGTTTGTGGTACCTTAGCCTTCAGCTCTGAGTTTCTGGTGCTGCTAATGTTTTATACAGAGATTGCAGCATTGAAAAGAATGCCTAACCCGAAGACTAAAGCTTCGAGTAACCCTCACACTAAACCTTTCTGGCAACCCAGATCTTACCCTCACACTAGCTTTACTTGTAGACCTAACACCTAAAACCTTTACAAATGTAAACATAATGCCTTGTTTACATACCCACTTCTCCTGTGCTGGAAAGACAAAACCCTAAGCACTCTAGAATATACTGTTTTAACTAAGGGTATACATTTATGGCATGCATGCATCTCCTTCTTAGAGTATTATCGAGATTTATTCCTTAAATATATGTTGGAATTCATGAACCAGAAGGCAGTTTCTAGTGTGAATTAGGACACATTAGAATAGGTAAAGCAGATAAATACAGCACAGCACAGCTACAGGTGAAACTCGAATTATTAGAATACACGGGGACCAGGTCTCCGGCCTTAGACGCCCCGAGCGACGACGACCCCCCGGATGTCCTGAGCCCTGGAGCCGGGACACGTGGGCACTCGTACGCACGGGTTAACGAACTCCCTCCCTCTTCTGGCTTTATTGCTGGTCTGCTGTAGAACAAGATCCTGGGATCTGGGACCCAAGGGAGCCCCGCGCACTCCCACGTACCTATACTTCTTCCGATCACGGAGCTACGATGGTAGGGGGGTGGAGAGCAGGGATTGCCGAGGGTGGGTAGATATAGAGTACGCAGAGACTTGATGTTGTTGTTTAGGGTCTTTTTCTACTCTGCTGCGATCCTCACTATAACACAATGCAATTCACTATGTGTTAACTGAAGTGCCTTTATATGTTATCTCATGTTCTTGTTGATGTTCCATAATGTATTATGCAAGTATACCGTAAGTCGATGCCCGGAGCTATGACATGGCTCCGTGACCTTTGCCTTAAGCCTATTCCCCCATTTAGGCCCTGAACACACCGGAGGTTTCCCCCTGGTGTAGTTCCTGTTGAGGATTTCTCCTCCCTTAGCTTCTTGTCTTTGTCACCCATTCTTCTACCCTTCCCCTCCTTCTTCTCTTTTCCCCTCCCCTTCTCTTCCCTCTCTTCCCCTTTTCCCCCTTCTACTTCTTCTCCCTTGCCCCCCACTCTCCCCTTCCCACCCTTCCCTCTCCCCTCCTTCCTCCCCCCGGGCCCCTCGGACGGTGACCTGAGTCCCTGGAGAGTTGCTCTCTACGTCCGCCATGTCAGTAACAGCAGCCACCTCACTAACTTCCCTAAATGTCAAGGGGCTGAACACACCCGAGAAGAGAACTATGATCTTGCAGGAGTTTAGGAGGTTGCGAGCCGAAATTTGCTTTGTTCAGGAGACCCACTTCCGGACGGACCAGGTCCCCAAATTCCACAACTGCTACTACCCCCATGCCTACCATTGCTCCACGCCAGATACTAAAACTAAAGGGGTGAGCATCCTTCTCCATCGTAACTCCAACTGGAGACTAATGGACACGTGGTCTTGCCCAGAGGGAAGGGCCCTGTTTGTCAAAGGGACCCTAGGCGGTCAACTTTGCACTTTTGCTAATCTATACCTCCCTAATGTACATCAGATTTCCTATCTGGAACGGGTACTGGATCGCCTATCACAGTTTGCAGAGGGGGTGTGAGTGGTTGGGGGAGACTTCAACTTTGCCTTGGCCCGTTAATTGATTCTTCTTGATCCTCCTCACACTTATCCTACTCAGCCCTCAGACGTATTCGTACATGTCTGAAACTATATCAGCTGACAGATGTCTGGCGCCTGCTCCATCCCACCGACAGGGACTACACGTTCTTCTCTAACCCTCCCCAGTCATATTCCAGAATTGACATGTTCCTGATTCGTCACTGTGATCTTCCTCGTTTGAAAACGGCGTCCATAGGCTCTATCTCCCTCTCTGATCATGCGGAAATCTTACTGACTATAGACTTATCTCAGCCCCCCCCCTGGACCTGGCGACTTAATGAATCGCTCCTGCAAAATGACTCAATATCCCAGTCGATACGTTCTGAACTACAATCCTATTTCTCCATCAACGCTACCCCAGACTGTGACCCCATGATCTTATGGGAAGCCCACAAAGCTTACATTAGGGGAGTTGTTATCAAACATGGCTCGCGCGTTAAACGCGCTAGACTGGCGCAGATTACTGACCTACATGCTCAGATCCATACTCTAGAAGCTCTTCATAAACGTACCCTAGCGATTGGGGCTCTGGGAGAACTGACGTCCCTGAGGCTCCGTCTCCAATCCCTATACATGTTTAAAACTAAACATGCGCTAACCAAATGTAGAAGCTTTTTCTACGAATTTGGTGATAAATGTGGGAAACTCCTTGCCCGAGCGCTGCGAGCTCAATGGGAAAGGTCCTTTATCCCGGACATTATGACTCACACCCACTCTAAAGTTTCCCAAACCAGGGACATTGCGGAAGCATTTCGACTATACTACACGTCCCTCTATAACCTTAAGGCCGATTCTGCATCCCAGGGGGACCGTCCTCTCCCAGAAATCATAAACGAGTACCTTGAGGACTCCGGAATGCCTCGACTCTCAAACTCGGATATCTCGGCTCTTGACTCCCCCTTAACACCTGAGGAGCTGGCTTTGGCTATCTCACAGACTGCTACAGGGAAAGTGCCTGGTCCCAACGGCTTCACCCTGGGCTACTATAAAACATACCAAGACCTCCTCTCCCCCTATTTTATTAAGGCGTTCAACGGAGTAGGAACTGGGGGTGCTTTCCCGCTGGATACTCTTAGAGCCCATATTGCGGTGATACCCAAAGAAGGTAGGGACCCCCTCGCTTGCGCTAGCTACAGACCCATCTCCCTCTTAAACGTAGACCTCAAGCTATTTACCAAAATTCTGGCATCCAGATTGGCCCCCCTGATGCCTGCCATGATACATCCTGACCAGTCAGGCTTCGTGCCCACAAGGGAAGCCCGAGACAATACCACAAGAGTCCTAGCCAGTCTCCATGCTGCAAACTCCAGATCCATACCCCTCATGCTACTATCCACAGATGCCGAAAAGGCCTTCGACAGGGTGAACTGGCAGTATATGGACTCGGTCCTACAATATCTGGGACTTGGTAATAGGATGTTGGCATGGATCAGGGGGATCTACTCTCACCCTCCTGCACAGGTCAAAATTAACGGCTCCCTGTCCCAACCCCTGGAAATTGGTAATGGAACGAGGCAGGGATGTCCCCTGTCCCCTCTATTATTTATTTTAACCCTGGAACCCTTCCTTTGTAAAATTCGATCCCATACAGATATCATGGGCATTCCCACCGGACCATTGACCTCTCACAAAGTAGCAGCCTTTGCAGACAACCTACTATTCTTTCTATCTAACCCTGTCATCTCCCTACCCAACATAGTACACGAATTTCGCCAGTTTGGGAAAATCTCCAATTTTTTAATTAACTATTCCAAATCAGAGGCGCTCAATGTCACTATTCCCACGCCAGTAGCCCACGGGCTCCGGGCGTCTTTCGCCTTCAGATGGTCCACCTCGGCTATCACGTACCTGGGCACAAAAATACCTAGAAATCTCTCAGAGACATTTAGCCTCAACTTCCCGCCGCTTCTCATTAAGATACAACAGGATTTACTCCACTGGACCACTGTCCATTTCTCCTGGTTCGGTAGATGCAATATTATTAAAATGAACATGATGCCCCGGATCCTCTATTTATTCCAAGCTTTACCGATCCGTATAACTCTCTGGTACTTAAAATCGCTCAACAGGGTGTTCTCGCAATTCCTTTGGGCCCACAAGCCTCCCAGGTTAAAGTTTGCCCTCCTACGCCTATCAAAGGCGAACGGCGGTATTGGCCTACCCGATGCCTCTCTCTACTACGCTGCTTGCCACCTAGCTAGAGTGGTAAACTGGTGCCATGGGGAAAACCCCAAACTCTGTCTGCAAGTGGAGCAGGCAGACTCGAGTATCCCTTTACATTGCCTCCCCTGGTGTAGCTCGCCCATACCGGCTGAGATCAGTTCACATCCGATGGTGGGGGCCACCTGGAAGGTTTGCAGGAAAGTTTTTGACACCCCTCAGGTTTCACCGCATCCCTCCCCCCTCTTCCCAATACTGGGTAACCCGGGTTTCACCCCAGGCCTAGAAGACGTAACCTTTAAATCGCTTAGACTATCGGACTGTTTCAGGGCAAAGCACTTTATTCAACAAGACTCGTGGCCATCCAGGACTCTCCTATTGTCGGACTCTAAAATGGGCGCACTGGGTTTCTGGAGGACTGTACAGCTCTCCCACTTCCTCCACACATTACCTCCTGCCGCCGAATTTTCCCACCCTCTCACGGCCTTTGAATCGGAATGTGATAAGCTGGACCACCTTCGACATGCAGTCTCATTCATGTATTCTTTATTAAATACTCCTACAGCGGATGGTGTCCCCACCTACATCCGTAAATGGGAAAGGGATCTCGGTGTTAGTTTTACTTCTACCCAAATAGCAAGACTTCAGTACTTTTCCCTCAAATCCTCCATTCACGCAAGAGTCCAGGAATCCGGGTTTAAACTCCTCACTCGCTGGTACAGAACTCCTCAGCTCCTCCACTCAATGTATCCATCTGTGCCCGACTGTTGTTGGCGATGTAATGAAGCCCCGGGTGATCTACTCCATATTTTCTGGTCCTGCCCGAGAGTGACTCCATTCTGGTCCTCCGTTAAGTCCCTACTAGGTAAATTCACGGACAGAGAAATCCCATGGGACCCAGCCTTTTTTCTCCTCCATCATAATTCTTTCCCCCGAAAACACTATAAAATGTCTGTCCTCCCACACCTCCTAAACGCGGCACACTGTTGCATTCCAGCGTTGTGGAAATCGTCTCAGACTCCCACAGTGTCCATGTGGCTTCACAAAGTGGGAGAGGTGGAGAGAATGGAAGACCTGGTCTTGTCCGGAAGAGGCCAACATGCTAGACACTGCAAGACATGGTTCTATTGGACTGACTTTGCCCAGACGGCTGAATTTATCGCCCTACTACAGAACTCCTCCTGAGGGGGTAGGCAGCAGCTGAGCAGGTAGATTAGGGTGCCCGGGGCCCAGACCACATCCCACTGTTGCTCACCCTCCCTTTCCCACGATCCTTCTCCCCCCCCCCTCTTCCTTTTCTGCCCTGCCCCTCCTACCCTTTTCCCTACTTTTAGTGGTATTTCTGTATAGTGTTCAGTTAACGGACAGTTTGCTTGCATGTGGCCGGTACCGACGTTTGGTCCCTCAGATTCCCCTGGGGCCGGCGCCGATACACGACAATATGTCCATCTACTCCGGAACACTTTCAATTCTAAACTGTTTTATAAGCCTGTTTACATACATGCACAAGTTCCTGGATACTATGCTTGGAAATCATTGGCCGGGTCTCAGATGGCCACATAACTGCTGGTTACATTGTACGTCCTGACAGTGATGATGCTCTAGCCACATACCACGCTGTCCTGATTATCTATTTTCTGTTTATTAACTGTATTGTTTGTAAAAATTGAAAATTTAAATAAATAAAGAATGTAATTTTTAAAAAAAACATATACATTGCCCAGCAAAGTTTTTTTTACATTTTTGCCCCATCACTTACAGTCATTATGTTTCCAAACAGCTCAAACTCTCTCAGTTCTGCTTTCCCGAGCTTCCTGTGCAGTACAAGATCACAAGGGACAGAGCAGTCTCCAGCAGCTGTCCATCTACACGCTTGGAGAAAAGAGGAGCAGGGGTATGGTTTGCCCTGCTGTGTCTACTGTATGTGTTTGTGGACACACACGCACAGCTTACTAGCACACACAAGGGTGGCACCATAGGACCCTGCAAGGGAAAGAGTTGCCCTAAAACAAGTCATTAGGGTCAGTGCTCAGGAGACTAGCTGATTCTGCAGCTTTCCAATCACACCTGAGCATAGTGGGAACGTTTGTGCGCGTTTGTTTTCCACATTTGCCGCACATCCCCATTGATTTCAATGGGATTCTGAACATGTGACAAGTGTGGAAAAGCAGCAGATATTTCAAAATCTGTGACATGCTTTCCGAGTTTTTTTTTCTTTGCATTTGTGCCCTGCAGCCAGATTTAGAAATACGCTCCCACCCCACATTGCAGCCTCACGTGATGACACTTTGTATGACCACATGCTCAGGCAGCTCTAAACACTGTACATAGCTGACTTACAAGCTTTGCTTTCAGTTATTGACTGCCAACTAAATACCTATGCTGGTCACGCATGCACCATTTGTTAATAGAGCAAAGGAATTATGAGACATGTATCCCACAGGCAGTCATGTCACCTTTACAGTAATCGGCCACCCTAGAAAGCTGCGCTGGAGTGAGAGGAGGAAGCAGTTTTCATAGTAATTGAGAGTGACTAGGGACACATTTAATGCAAACACATTGCGGATGTTTACAACATACACCTACTGCAATTACTTTTTTTTATATATTATTTTTTAGGCTTTTTGGCATAGCTTCCTTCCACCCTAAAAACCTCTCCTGCTCCCTCCCCCACCCTCCCCCACACCTAGGTGCAGCCTTATCTTAAAAGAAGCTTTGAGATTCTGATATGTCCCCCACACACAAACTCCCACATCATCTTGGGGACTGGATGTGGGGATGAGGCCCTTGTCCCCATCAACATGGGTACATGATGCTTTGCCAGGGGAGGGGTTTCCCCTTTTCAAACTCTATCATAAAGGATAGGGGAATTTTATGTATTTTGGGGGGACCATCTTTTATTTATGGAAACAGATTAATTAATACCAGCGTCAATAATAATAATAATAATAATGATAATAGAAAAAAGCACAACAGTGGAACTGTGGTCCATATGAGCCAATGGATAATTCTTGGTTAGCTTTTCCATTAAACTAAACATTGAAATTTGATTAGTTGCTAAGAGCTAGAACATCACATTTAACATTTTAGCTGCCAGAGCCCTTTTGCAAATTTGTAATACATGTAAAAACATAAATTTTTAGGTCTACAGATTAGTTAAAATCCACCAGGAAATATATATTTTCTTAAAGCAGAGACACTGGAGAATATAATGATGAAGTTGCATTTTATTATGTCATGCAATATTTGTGCAGCTTTACAGGTCATCGTTTTAGCATTAACAATAAGTAATGGCCCTAACATTATTGCTCTAATTCTGGCATGTGTGGGGATATTGAACATGCATGGTGCAATTACTTTTTTGGGAGCAACCCAATCTATGTGTTTAAGTACTTATGTGTGTGCACATGGGGTTGGGAGGCTTTAAACATCTTCTTGTTTTTTTTTAATATATATATTATTTTTTAGGCTTTTTGGCATAGCTTCCTTCCAACCCACCACCCTCTCAAAAAAAGTAGATGGAAATAGCCAATAGGAAGCTAGCAATGCATTCCTATGGCCAATTTTTTTTTTTTGACGGCAGCAGAACCGCCGGCCAATAGAAAATAGTTGGGCAGAGCTAGCTGTCACTGCTAGTTCCGCACAATCGTTTTATTTTTATTTTTTTCTACTTTTTTTTACTATTTTTCTGTTCTGCTCGGTCCCACAGAGGGACCGAGTAGAACAGCCGAGCCGAATGCCGCTCAGCGGCATTCGACTATTCACTTACTGCTGTTCTGCATCTATAAGAATAGACCTAACAGCAGCCAGTAGCCGGCCGAAGGTTCGGCTTAGCCGATCCAGAAGTTGGTTCGGCTGAGTCGAACTCCTTCTGCACTTTGGGTCGGCCGAACATGCTCAGCTTTAGGTCGGTCATTCACTCGGCAGCTTAGTGAATTCACCCCAATATCATCCGAATCCTGAACACACATATTGATGGTGTGAGAATTGGCTCCAAACGATAGCACATTAAGGACACCTCCACTCGCTTACTTCTTTGTAAGGGCTTTTTTGCCCACTTTTATTAACTCAAAACTCAAAAGAAAAGCCCACACAGGTGTTCCCTTGCAGGAGTTTTCAAACATAAAGTACAGTTTTCTGTCATCAAACAAACATTCAAGTCTCACCGACTTCAGGTGATTCCTTTAATCACAACTTCTGGCTTCAGCTGGACTTGTTACCTCCAATCCTCCAGCCCTCTCAGCACTTCCCCCTAGAGGAAGAACTTCATTATTACACTTGAATACAGACACCCTTATCTGCCTGCTGCCACAATGGATACATATTGCACTGGGGAATAATCTCTTCTAATTTCTACACTGAACAACATAAACAGATTTGTAACACTTTTCCAATACAAATTCAAGCATGATCTTTCAAATAGAATTGCCAAAGTCTTGAAATAATTATTGTTTATTTAAAACAGATTAGATGACCAGTAGGTGGGGAAAGAATCAGGCTGCTACTTAAACATCATAGAGAAAAATAACCACTTTTTGCTGGATTTTTGCAATGGGTGAACATCACATCAAGTAATGACATTAGAAAAGATCATGGTTACATTCTGAGAGAAGCAAAGTGAAATCCTACTCTTTAAAAATAGCTCCAGCACATTCTTCCACTGCAACTACACTTTTTTTAAAACAATATAATTTCCCATCATGACATTAATTCTAGTTAGGTTTGTTTTCCTGGTGCATGTTCTCTACCCATGCTGACAGTTCATCATTGCATGATTTTCCTATAAATTTTAGAGCATATCTTTGAAAAGCATACTGATCGATATTACCAATGACATTGGTAGGGCAAAGTCAGCAGTTTTGCTATTTGTGCATCTTAAACATCTAGATGCTTTTGGAAATGGCCATCAATTGTGATTATGTAAAAATGTACCGAAGTAATGTAAATAATGTAAAAAGCACACCACCAGGATATGCTCTTAATAAGCCTAAGCATAAAACGTATTGCTTTGCAACAACAGAATCATAAATAAATATTTTTTTTTAAATTAGTTGATGAAAAAGGGGGCAACACAGAATATGTAAAGGGATATGTAAATAATGTAAAGAATGTATGTGAATGTTTAGTTTAAAACACGTACATTAAAGAGGAACTGTACTATGAAAGCCTTGTAAAAAAAAGCCAGCCTCTATTCAAAGGGCCAGTCACCAGGATTGCCTGTAGGCTCCCCACACCTGTTTTCCCCATTTGTTTCCCCATTACTGACTTAACACACCTTGCTCCACAATGTGGGATTGATCTACTAAAGGCAAATAGGCTTTTCAATTTTCAAGGAAATGTTCACTTTGCAAGAGGATTTTCCCCTTAGCATGGTAAGTATGGTGAAGCTCTTCTGATTTCCATCATCCAATCATGTGCAAGCAAAATTCTTTTTTTTTCTTGTGTGATTGGGTATTTTTTGCAAAGAGGATTTACAACATTTATAAAACTAAGGGAAAATTCCCTTGCTCAGCTGCTGTGCTTCTGTGTGGAGGCAGCCATCTCGGTAGAAAAACAAAACTTTCCATTTAGTTAGAGCTCCCCCCCACATAAAGACTGGTGATCTGATGATTTGAGGGGTATTTTTCAAGAAGCAAAAAAGGAAGTGCAGAAATCACAAAATAAATGAAGCAGAAGCATACAGCCTGTTCTCTTCATCAACGAGAACAGTAGTGACATTACCAAATCTCATTCCAAAGCTTGTGAGACTAGTAGAGCCAGCAGTACCTTAGATTATCTCACCCTGCAATATACAGAGTCCTAGATGTTCCCCTATAAGATAGTGAATCTCACGGGGAACATCTAATCCTATTATAGAAAATCTAGGTTCAGGATACTGTAAAATAGAAACAGCAACATAAATAACAGTTAACAGAAAATATAAATCTTCACTTAACGTTCAGTTGAATAAGTGTAAGAGTGCAGTCCAGCTCCTCAGTTTCCGGCAGGAGAGGGTTATAGGCATAAACATAGGCATATTCAATAATGTACATGCAGCCTGACTGCTTAACCAAAATAAATTGAGAATATTCAATTGGGCTTTAAAAGATCCAATCAAATAATGTAAATTAACATTACATAAATACAGACATCTCATGTTTTCAGCCACCTTAAGGGTGATGTCAAAGAGGGTATTTTCATGTCAGTGATTTTGTTAATATATCATTCCCACTAAGATGATAATCTTTGCATCATTTCAGAAGAAGTTAATAGGAAACACTGTGACCATGTCACAAACACAGCTTAAAGAAAATCCTCTTGTTTTACAAGAGAGTAAGCATACAATTATTGGCAGGAAAAGCCCTAATGGGATACCTCCCTTCGGTCTCATCTACTTGGATAATTTTTATATAGCTCAATCATGCTTACATTACTGGGAGCTGTTTGTTCCATGAGTAAGCAATCCAAAACTATGCTTAACTAATAAATTAACTTAGCATTTTAAAAAGCATGATTGGGATACAAGAAATCCTCCAAGTAGCTTTGACATTAGGAATGATTTTAGAATTATCCTAGGATGCCTGTGATTTTTGTTTTGTTCAGTTGACAATCATATTTATAACAAATGGCCTGTAACATCGCAAGGTAAATAGGCTGTCATGTTACACTGCCTTAATGAGACACTGATTTACTAAAGAATTTGAGAATCTTTATTCACTAAATCAAGAGAATATTCACTTCAATTATCCAATCATGTGCAGATGAAATAAACAGGAATTTGCTTTTCACTTGGTTGGATAATTTAAATGAATAATTTAAATTAATCTTTCTGTTGAGTACAGATTCTCATCTTCTTGAGTAAATCAGCCTCAAAGTTACTTTGGCCATTCAGGCCATTACTAGTAAAAAAAAGGGGGTTCCCTACACAGTTATTGGATTATTATTTACCCCCACACCATCACTGCTGTCTATTACGTCACTACAGTGTCAATAGTAATATAGACTTCAACAGAGGAAACCACAGAATGCAACTGGACACCAGGCATTTAACAATCCTATGAGAAAAAGAACAAAAGAGAGCGCCTCCATAGTGTAAAAATGTTATTTAATAGTAAAAACACGCAGCTCTAAGGCTGTACTTACAACAGTTCGGTAGAATAAAAACCAGTAGAATAGGGTGAGAGGAAGGAACCCCTGGCAGGGAGAATCTGGAGCGATGTAAAACACCAGTAACCTCGATCCCTCATGCTGAAGATGATTCAGCCAGTTTAGCTTTTGTAGACATCAGAGATCGGTGCTATAGGCAGCTGAAGGAGTAAATATTAACCCATTTCTTTATAGGTACGAACTTGTATCTTGTTTTTAAAATAGTGATAGAGTTACTTTAAGAGCTCTTGGGATGCTCTATATGACAATGGTTAGAAGAATTTGTGTCTAGTGTCTTTGTACAGTGTCTTCCAACGGTGTTGCTTGTAGCATCTTTTGAAAACAGTGATTTCCTGTCATGCCCACCCTGCCACAATTAACAGACTGATCTGTTCACAGACCTCTTCTGTAATATTGTAACAGGAATTGTAAAATAGATGGATGGGAGGTAATTTAAAGATAGAGTTACATGTAGACATGTAACTCTGGAAGAGAGTGAAGATACCATTCAACAGAGGTGGTAATGATATGTATAATACATGTATTTTAGAGAGAAACTGTTGTTTTTATATGTGTTTCCCTGAATCTAGATGCTTTGCATTCTATTCTCCATTATGCCTTTTAACTTATTTGTCCTCTAACATTCTATCAACTAACTGCTGAAATGTACAGGTGATCTTTGACAAACTAAATGTGAAATTGTATTTTCTTTTATCTAATGTGCATGTTCTGAAAAGCCTGCAATCATTAGCTTTTACTATGATGACTGAGTAAATATTTCTGCAAATGCTGTTGTTCCAACCACACCTATCAGGAATAAGGATAGCATTGAAGGTTCTGTATTCATGCTTCTGCCTAAAGGTGAATTGAAAATGGTGAACATCTTCAGTAATTGCTGCATAAACCTTTTCAGTGTCATCATAATCAAATAGTTGGTTCCATTCTTCACATAGACATATTTTAATCACAAATAACTCAGTATAAAAATATTTAAAAAAATGCCTAATATTATTCTTGAGGGAGGGCTTGATGTTTCCAGCAAAAACACAGTATCTCAAGGTAAAGCTATCCAGAGACATAAAGTGGCAGATGATGGCCGTAGAATCCGACCCAGTTTTTATATGCTTGCATTCTGTGTGTATTCTAAAATGCTAAGTAGCAATCCAACCTGGCTGTAATTTTTCCAGTGAGGGTGTCTTGAAAAACATTGACTTATAGAAAACTCATTGGTCATTGCTTGTATTGAAAACAGGCATAGTCTTTTTAGGGTTCTTTTTAAGGTCTGTGTGGATATAAAGCATTGAGGCAGTGGGGCAGCTTTCTTCCCACTGTCATTAAAAATGGTATTCCAGCCCCCCCAAATATTTATATTTTACTTGAGACAAGGCTCCCTTGAACCCCCCCCCCCCCAATATTTATGTTTTTCAGTTTTAATTTTATTTTACACAGTGTAAAGGTGACCATATACCTTACAACCATTGTACAATTTCTTTTGTGCCAACGTTGCATCCTCATTAAATTTTTGTTCAAATAGCCCATCATGCGCAGACCAATGCAGATTTTTATTATCGTTCATCAGCAATACTAACTGGATGAATTCTGTCAATCAGAACAGATTTTCGTTTGCGCATGTGCAGTGTTAATCACATTTTTATTCATTTCGAAAAAAGTTTTCTAGCATGTCCGATATATGTAATTCGGCCAGTTGTACAGTAATTGCGGTTGTGCAGTTCCCATCAACTGGTCGATTATCGGATGAAACTGAGATCACGGGCGAAAATCGAACGATAATTGTAAGGTGTAAGGACCTCAAGCCTTTTTGTTGTGCTTTATGGTAAGGGGTCCAAATGATTACTTTACTTTATCACTAGGGTAAGAACAAACTGTAAGTAGACATAAAACTGTGCTGGGCCCACTTTGAACACACAATCGTGTGCAAGACAATTATTTTTGTTTTAAAATGTAGCTTTGTTAGGGGTCTATTCACAAAGCTACCCGAAGGATCAGCCGAAGCTTTGGCTGATCGTTTGGCTAACTTTGGTTCCGGGAGCCCTACGGTTCAGTCGACCTGGAGGGCTGCTGTAGGGGCTATTCACTATAGCCCGTACAGCTCCCGCAAGCTGCCGAGTGGCTCAGCCGAGCCGAAGGCATATGCTTCTGCTCGACTGACCTGAAGTGACAGCCGAAGGCCGGCCGTATGTCTCACAAATGACAGCTGGGCAGAGCCAGCCTTGATCGAACGTTGTTCAGCTCACTTCACTACAGCTCAGTTATTCACTCGCCTGCCTAAGGCAGCTTTGTGAATAACCCCATTAGTTTTCAATAGAATGGGGAAAGGTTAAAGCCACTGTGAGGTACCATTGCTGTCCTAGCCTTCATTAGAAAGATTTCCCCTTACATTCTTTTTCAGGAACAACCTTTTACCAGGCAGGAAATTAGGTAAAATCTACAATAGGGAAACAAAAAACAAACCTAGAGGATATTCTAGCATTCCCCTACTGAAAGCATTTGTAAATCTGTCTATGTTGCTGTTAGAAAAAAATTCCCCTTGCTTCCTGGCCTAGAAAACAACCTTTTTACAAAAAAGGAAGTGACAGAATCTCTTCAACAAAGCCTCTGGGGGCAATACCTAAAATGAGTTCTAATCCTTCCTCACGCTTTCCGAAACTAAAACAAATCTAGCTGTAGGTGGACTGTAATTTCCCTGCGCATCATTGGCTATTCAAGATGAACATAACTTTACTAAGTGAACATTCTCTACTTCTTTTGAGATTAATTCCACCAAAGTAGGAGGTTACTTATTCTATTTATTTTATTTGTTATTTCTCTTATGCGTCAATATGTATATAATCTACTTTGCCACATGTCTACTTTGCCATATTTGGTAAAACCGGTACTACGAATCTGGGACATGGCTGTTGTTAAATATTATCTATCGTCTAAACCAGGGCCCCTGGCTCCTATTGTAGGTAATCCACAATTTCCACCCGGTATGCAAGTGGGTTCCTTCCTAAATATTGAGAGCATTTCCTCTGTACGGGTATGACAGGTCTTAGAGACAGGAAAAGAAGAATTGAAAATAGAGCTTAGACCAGAGAGACAAACCAGTGGAAAATCATGGATGGAGGCAATTCATTAATCAGACTATATAAGATATCTTAGGGCTTGTAAAACCCTGAATAGACCATTCACTTCGTTTGAGAAACTATGTGCGATGGGAACACCTATCGAACATGCATTATCAGTGGTTTATGGTCTATTAAGAGAGGAGGAGGCTAAAGGGCATACAAGGGCATACAAAGTACATGAAGAGATGGGAACAAGACTTGAGGAGAGAGAGATCAGAGAAGGATTGGGTAAGAATATTTGCTATGGCACGTTCTGTTATATCTTCATTTTATCAAGAAAAAAATTATAAAATATTGTCTAGATGGTATAGGTGTCCAGAAGGAATTAAGCATATAAACCCAGAAATGTCAGATAGATGCTGGAGATGTAGTATCGAGGAGGGAACGTACTCGCATATCTGGTGGAGCTGTCCTAGAATGCAACCAATCTGGGAATCAGTATTTGAAGTATATCGCTCTATGGAGGTTTCAAATATTGAAAAGGATCCCTCAATTGCATTATTATCGTTGATCCCTGGTCCCATAAAAAGATAAAGAAAGATATTTTAAGATTTGTATTGGCTGCAGCCAGAGTTAGTATATCACGTGGTTGGAAATCTGTGGAACCACCTTCATTAGAGAGTTGTGGGAACATAATGGAAGAAATAAGACACATGGAGGAATTGAGCGCAAGGGATGATGATAGGAAGGATAAATACGATAAGGTATGGGAGAAGTGGGAAGTATACAGACAGACAGAGGAATTTAGGAAACTGGTAAAGAAGGATAGAGTGGAAAGGAAGGGGTATAGATGTGAAGCACACTTAGGGCCATAGATATGATAATATAGAAATAAATTAGAAGTAACATTACAAAGTAAAAGAATAGAACTATAAATATATATATAAAAGGGTAAATTGGTATTTAGATAAATCCCAGAGAGGTATAAATAAATAATATATTGAGGCTTTTTTTTTGTTGGTTTTTAATGGATTTTATAGCATTTGACCTATATGATTGGAAGTGTAGAGAAAATGAGGATAGCATGCTGGAGGGAGGGGAGAGCGAGTGAGGATTAAGGATATCATTTGAAATTGGGACACAGATAATCCCCAGAGAGGTATACAAATAATGTATAAAGTTATTTTTTAATAGATCTTATAGCATTTGACCTATATGACTGGAAGTGTAGAGAAGAATGAGGATAGTCTGCTGCAGGGAGGGGAGAATGAGTGAGGACAAGGGATATCATTTGTGGAGAGTAAAATGGGTAAGGTGTGAGAGAGTAGTTTTTCACAGGGTTTGTTAATGTAAATTGATTTTATGGAATTTTTAGATAAAGGACTCACAGTAAGGAATAATGAGAACACAAGTATTAGGGCGAGGGTGGGGGTGGGATAGGGAGTAAAGTGCAAACAACATAATTTGATCGGAAGGTTATTGTTTAAAGACATTTTAGTACAGATCACATACAAGGAGAGAGCACAAAGTAGAGTGAGGAATATACATAAAGGAAGGTTTGAGAGGGAAAGTTGGTCTTAGGACATGGTTTGAAGAATCTAACACGGAAGAGGTTCACATAAATTCATATAGTGACTTTCCCCCCTTTCCCCCCCCCCAGACGAGGACATGGTGGTAGTGTAAATGTGAGAAGAGAGTAGAAGAGAAAGTGGCAGATGATGTGAGGTTGGGTAATGTAAAATGAATGATTATAGATATGAATGTAGGTAAAAGTAATGCAGCAGATGTTTTTTGTAGAGATGTGTATAATCTATATTATTTATGGGATAAAATTATGTCTTAATCTCTATTATGAAGATATGTATAAATGTGTTTATGTGAAATAACAATAAAAACTATATTAAACAATCTATTCATTGTTTTATGATATTATGGCATACTAATATATTCTTACTGTTTAAACTGAGAGATACAGGCCAGTTCATCATGAGTAAAACTGTGCAACATATTCTTGGCTGCAGATCACTGTCATCTGCTTGAGGGCTTTCCAGTGAGACAATTCTCACAGGATTCTCATTTTCGTGCACACTGTTAACCACTTTCAAGTTGTCACTGCAGAGTAGAAGAATAAAGGAGCAATAATGTAGAACAAAATAGAACTGTTACAAATAACAGGGGGATTACAATAAAAAAGCAGAAAACATATGGTATTGTTTGCTATTTATTGGTTAAGAAGATTTAATGGAGAGCTCATTTCATAGTAAAAGGATAACTGTAGCCATTAAACTGACATGATATCAGGTTTTGTGATCATCACCATTGCATTTCTGCATCAATACCTGCACAATAGGTCGTGTTTACTAAACCATATATGTACTGTATATTCCACTGCATTGATGCTCAGTAGAGAAGAGCTCAGGTTTGGACCAGGTATGAACCATGGTCACTTCCATCTAATCAGCTGTGGCCAGAGCATTCTTGGACCTGCAGCTGCATGTAAACAAAGGGGTGGGATACTTGTGCTTACACCATTTACCTTATAACCTTATATAACCACATAGCCATATTAGACAAATATAGGCATGTATGCATTAGGTCAATGATGTAACTGCATCCTGCCCCTTGCTTACACCATGCTGCAGCTGGGGAATTTCCATACCACCCACAGCTGATTGGGTAGCATGGAAGGAGCTCCTCCTGAGCAGGCTGAACAACCCAGTCATGTTCTCACAATATTTAATATGCACCTTTAATATGAACATGCAACATGATTCGGCACATTTGTTATAGCTGTATGTATAAACATTCAATAATAGATGCAGTTTTGATAATAGTATATGCTCCATAGTCACTAAGCTGGTTTACCTGAAATGGTTGTGTCTCTCTTTTTAGGGTTAATAGGCATCTGTTACCTATTTTGCATGTAGAATTCACACAGAATCAAAACTGCATAAAGTGCAGACTAATACAGTAAACTCCCCATTATCCACATTCAAGCATCAACCAGAAAAATATATGCTCTCAATTTTTTTTGTCAGTTGCTTACATAGTTACATAGTATTTGAGGTTGAATAAAGAAAGACAGAGGTCCATCAAGTTCAGCCTTTGTGTGTCTGTGTGTGATTATGCATGTGTTTGTGTGTGTACTTCTTGATAGACATGTGCAAACTAAAAAATTTTGCTAGCAACTAAATTTATTTAGTTGCTAATGAAATTCTCTGTTTATATCTTGTTGCGGCCGATGGCTAGATTCCGCAGCTGGCAGACTAATGTAAACAATGGGCAGTGGGTGCGTGCAATAGCCAGCCTGCTATTGGATATGGCAATTTGAAATAGCCAATAGCATAATTTAGCCAGCAGATGAATGGGGCAGGGGGAAGGGGGGGGGTATTGGTTGAGAGTTAATAGTAACGTTTAACCAACCAGAAACTACAGTTATCTGGCATCTACCAATCCCCATGGGTGCCGGATAACTGGGAGTTTACTGTATAAGGCAAATGTAGAAACTACTATGTGTAAATTGTCCATTCTGCCCAGAGGTGATCGCAGCACACATGCATGTAACATAGTGTGAATGGCAGTAGTACATGTTTTGGCCATGGCGAGTGTGCTTACACATTTTTATTAGCTGCTGCTTGCAAATGGAGGATCCAGCAATAAAAATCTGTTGTGTGTCCCAAGATCATGGTGTATAAGTCTTTTGAAGCTATTCCCTATTTGTTAAATGCACATTACATACAATCATGCTGCTTGTCAAATTGTGCATTTTTTTCTGTTTTTGTTCAGTTTTCAGGTAGAATTTTACAGCACTCCATTGTCTCAAGCCTCCCTCCACCCACAGGTGACACACAGCTCTCAGGGCAGCTTAGTTGCAAATGGCAGATTGGATGGCAGATCTACAGATTAAAACTGGATTATTCACACTAGCAGCACAGCAGATTTTCAGTGGTTCATTATTTAATTTTTGTTCAGTTTTAAGGTGGAGTTTCAAAGCACTCTGGGTTCCATGTTTCCCCACAAGTGACAACCCCTCCCATGCCCAGAGGATCCTCTAATGTGTATGATTTTTTTGTTTTTTTCTTATACTTACCAGGGCTCTAAGCTGCATCTCCCTAGGACTGCGTTCGGACCTCCCCAGCGCTGTGTCATCACTGTACAGGTGAGTGTGGGGCTGTCCAGGGCTGTGCCGGTCTCTGCGGGCAGCAAGAAAGAGGAGTTGTGGGGCCGGACTGGTGCTGCAAGGTTCCTATCAGGCTGTCTGAGGTCCCCAGGAAGCGTGGGACCTAAGGCAGTCACAACTGTTTGAAAATTTAAAGGGCCAGTATCGGCCTTTTGTATCAGGGCATTTTCACAAGTACAACTACTCATGAAAATGCCCAGTATCGGCACTGATACTGATACTAGCATCAGTATCGATGCATCCCTAATTACATCTAAAGAATATTGTGTTGACACAAAAACAAACATGCTTTCTTTCATGCAACTGGCTGAAATATGCATGGAACAATACCTATCTTCCAACAATATATATCTTCTTTGGACATACCTATCTCCAAAGACAAACACATTTTACATTTTACCTACATATGTAGTAATTATGTGTTTTTCCTGAAGACCATCAACACTGAAGCTTTCACCACTTCTGGACTCTATAAGGCATGACAAAAACATAACATTTAGAGGCATTTCACAAACAACACATTTATGCATACACAAAAGTGATTAACACTGTTGTAAAAAGTATGTATTAACTGTAAACAAAAATATTAATAATAATGAAAAGGTTATATGCAGATTGTGTGCTTTGGTATGGAACTTGTTAAGTCAGTGACCACAATAACGTTTTTGCTTGTCTGTTCATAATAGCACTTATAAATTTAGCCTGGGTTTCCATTATTTCATAAGCAATTGAATTAGAAAATAGCAATATCAAAATGCAGTGCACCATGCAGAACATAAAAAAATCTGTTTGAGGAATATTTCTTGACTCTTGTCTCTCATATACTTTATATAAAACAAGTGATTACATCTGATTCAGTATTGTTCACAAAAGAAAAAAAAATCGAAAGTTTGGCAAACTATTTATAAAATATATTTTGCTGAATTATTTTCACCTTGTGATATTTGTCATAAAAAGCTATATAGTGTTTAATGTGTATTTATTATAAAAACACATTTAAAGCCTGTATAAGGGAAGACAGGTTGTTAATGAGAGAACAGGTCTACAATCATACTGGTTAGTCTTCACTCATTCAAAGCAGTAGACTAAATCATGCTGTTAACTGCAGTTACATTAATGTAAATAATGCAATAGCCATCACATTACTCTGCAGGAGAACTGCAGGCAACTGAGACCTCTTGAAGCACTTGACAGTGTAATAGCTTGATCCCTGCAGTACATAAGTGTTATGCTGTATTTTATTTATAGTGTACATTTTATGTATATAGTTATACTAAAAGCATTCAAGGACCTGAATTCAAGTAGCTCAGTATCTAATGATATTTATTTTTAGCCATAATACCCTTGGAGCAAATTATTATTTACCTGTTATTGGTCAGAAAAGACATGATATTGAGGCTATGTTGACACCATGTCCGGAGCAGATCTGAAAATGCAATGCAGTGTATTTTCGCTGAGTTTTTGCCGCATTTTTTGCCGCATTCCAATGTGTGTTTTTTTTTTTACTTAAACAGGTGTACTCCAATGTGTTCCAGTGTGTTTGCATGTGTTTTGTATGCATTTACATGCATTCCAGTGCGTTCCAGACCAGAGAAAATGAGAGAAGCAGTACTTTTTTTTGTTTGGACTGGAACGGACTGCGCTGGTGTGAACAGAGCCCAGAAATATCATAGGGGTACATGGGATGCTTTCTTGTTCCGGGACCGAGCTGTTCTGGTCTGGACATGGTCCAGACATGGTGTAAAGAATCCCTAAGGGCATAATGGAAAACAGGAGGATGCAAGTCCAGAGCATTCTTTGCAATAGTCTATTGCAGATGAGAAATGGCAAATATATTATTTTTGTCTCCCCTGCTCAACACATTCCTCTGCATGCTCTGACATAATCTAATTCTAACATACTGTTTATTATCTTGCTATCTTATTCAGTAATACATAGATTGAGTAGTATGTAGAGAAGTTAAATTAGAGTAGGGTTCTCCAAAGTGGTCAATATGGATCACCAAGGGTTGATTAAATAGCTGCAGATCAAAAAGGTGGTCACTAAATGTGTCTGACTGAGTAGATGGTCGATGAGTGATAAAATGTTGAATGGGGTTAGTTTATCTTTTGAGGTCTCTTTAGACAAGGGCAGGAGTATTAATTGTCAGGATAGGATTCAGTCATGACACTTTCAATTTTGTTCAGCAATATTACATAGAATCACAAGGTTTGTGTGTTATTTTTATTTGTTGGTGGACAGTGGCGACTCTAGGAACAATATATAGGGGGGCACATAAGATACCACAGTCAAATCTGGGGGGGCACTAATGATTGTCATTGCATGTCACAACCGCTGGGCGCTGAGAGCTGATTTAATTGCAGATGGCATCTGCACCCTGCGGTTGCGACATGTAGTCCAACGCCGCCCACAATCCTGAATACACACAGCGTGCATGTGCGGCTGTGCGTGGCTCCATACCGTCTGCAATCTTTTTTTTTTAATGCGTGTGTTCGCAGGGGCTCGGGCCTTTAATTTTATGGGGGATTTTTAATTTTAGTTTATTTAACTTTTTATGTTTTAAAAACTTTTTTCTATTTTTTTGTATTTTAATTTGTTTTATTATTTTTTTTTTTTACATTTTTACTTTTTATTTAACTTAAATAAATTTAAAAGAGCAAATAGCAGGCTGGCTATTGCGGTCAGCTGCTGGAATGAAGACGATCGCAGACGCTGCGGAGTGGTGAGTAGACTGCAGGAGGGGGGGGAGGGGCTCACAGACTGTGGGAGGGCTCTCCTTACAGGCTGTCATCGACAATCTGTCCCCACTGACACAGATCGCTACAGCCTGTAGGCAGTGGCGGAACTACCGCCAGTGCCGTCAGTGCCGGGGCACCAGGGCCTGTGGCTGTGGGGGGGCCCAGTGGGGTCTGGTCCTGGGCTCCCCCACAGCCTCAGTGTTCGAACACCAGGGCCCTGCACTGCCGACGGGCATCTCAGTGAGGGGGCGGGTCCTGTGACTCACCTCCCCTCCCGGCCGCGTCCATAGTAACAAGCAGCGGGAAGGGAGGTGAGTCATAGGAGGCGTGTGTGTGTCACAAGCCCCGCCCACTGCAGTACTCAAATCGAAACTCCCTGGCATGCGGTCCTCTGGCTGGGTACGTCTGAGCGCGGGGGGGGATTGGGAAACCACATGAAGTTCTATGGTGTTTGTTGATAGGAAAAACAACATATGTGCATCCAGCTATTATTGTTTGTGGTATCAGCTGTACTTGTCTGAACAAGGATTGTGTGTGTGTGTTCTCTGGAGATCTTGGAAAAATTACAGAATTATCAGACACCACCTTCTTCCAAGGTAACACAGTACACAATACACCATTGAGCTAAACAGTGTTTGCTAAGGCGATAAGAGTCTAAGAGATTTAGCAAAATGAAATATTTATTTCATTCTTGGATTTATTCCCAGAACCTAGTTAAAAGGAGAACATGTAGACACAGCAATAAGACAGAAAAATATCCAAGAGGATGGTGTTGTAATATATAATGTTTGGCATAGCTGGAAGACCTAAATTAATTTTATTGACACATTAATAGAGAAGTCAAATGATATGTAACAATATAAAAAGCTTTGTTTGCTTAGCACTTAAACTTGTTTAAAATTAATAAGACAATGGATTCCTTCCAAACCTCCACCACAAATGAAAGGTCCCACTCAAAACTAAATGGCATAGTTTAGAAATATAAGACTTTGCTTGTTTCTGTGAACAATTTAAAATGCAATCCATTAAATGTCACTGTAAATTTAAAAACAAATTACTATTTCTAATAAGGCAAATGGCCTGACAAATGTGAGAACCTGTAAATATCCAGGTAACATTACATTTACAATAAAAATATATTTGATCCAGGCTGTGAATTTGTAAGTCAGAACTTTCTATAGAGAGAGCTTTCATACAGACTTCTTCCCTAAATTCTGGTATCGCCATGGCAAGAGGGCAGTGAGCATGTGGCCCAGCAGAACCACAGCAGTAAGGGCCAGTTCACACCAATTGCAGTAGCTGCTGGAACACACAGCAATTGCACACTACACTCTCCACTTCATTCTGGGTTTGGAGGGGGTGTGGCAGTGCATTGAAGTCAATGGCACTGCAGTCACGCCCCCCATCTGCAGTGTGATCGGACATGTGGCAAAACATTGCCTGCGTTCCAGTCCGGTGCGAACGCAAAAATATGCTGCATTTTTGTGTTCACACTGGACTGAAACGGAGTCTAGTGTGCGATACAGACTGTCGGAGGGTTCTCCTTACAGGCTGTAATCGATAATCTGTCCCCACTGACACGAATCGCTGCAGCCTATTACAGCCTGTAGGGAGAAACCGCTGACAGTCTCTGCAGCGGGGAGAACCCGTCCCAGCAGATAACTGTGTGATAACCATCCCGGGCACAGTTATCTGCTGGGACAGGGATTCCATTTCTCTTGCCGTGCGCTTGTCTTGTCTTGCGCTAGCGCCGGGACTGCCACCACTGTTAGCGGGGGGAACACGGGGGGGGCAAGTGATTGCCTGGGGGGGGCAATTGCCCCCCTTGCCCCCATGTAGCGACGCCACTGTTGGTGGATATCTGTCAATTCAATGATAAAGGCACAATATTTCCCATTAGTTTTTCTTGCCATCTGAACAAATTACAAGTTTGAACCACATGAAGTTCTATGGTGTTTGTTGATAGGAAAAACAACATATGTGCATCCAGCTATTATTGTTTGTGGTATCAGCTGTACTTGTCTGAACAAGGATTGTGTGTGTGTGTTCTCTGGAGATCTTGGAAAAATTACAGAATTATCAGACACCACCTTCTTCCAAGGTAACACAGTACACAATACACCATTGAGCTAAACAGTGTTTGCTAAGGCGATAAGAGTCTAAGAGATTTAGCAAAATGAAATATTTATTTCATTCTTGGATTTATTCCCAGAACCTAGTTAAAAGGAGAACATGTAGACACAGCAATAAGACAGAAAAATATCCAAGAGGATGGTGTTGTAATATATAATGTTTGGCATAGCTGGAAGACCTAAATTAATTTTATTGACACATTAATAGAGAAGTCAAATGATATGTAACAATATAAAAAGCTTTGTTTGCTTAGCACTTAAACTTGTTTAAAATTAATAAGACAATGGATTCCTTCCAAACCTCCACCACAAATGAAAGGTCCCACTCAAAACTAAATGGCATAGTTTAGAAATATAAGACTTTGCTTGTTTCTGTGAACAATTTAAAATGCAATCCATTAAATGTCACTGTAAATTTAAAAACAAATTACTATTTCTAATAAGGCAAATGGCCTGACAAATGTGAGAACCTGTAAATATCCAGGTAACATTACATTTACAATAAAAATATATTTGATCCAGGCTGTGAATTTGTAAGTCAGAACTTTCTATAGAGAGAGCTTTCATACAGACTTCTTCCCTAAATTCTGGTATCGCCATGGCAAGAGGGCAGTGAGCATGTGGCCCAGCAGAACCACAGCAGTAAGGGCCAGTTCACACCAATTGCAGTAGCTGCTGGAACACACAGCAATTGCACACTACACTCTCCACTTCATTCTGGGTTTGGAGGGGGTGTGGCAGTGCATTGAAGTCAATGGCACTGCAGTCACGCCCCCCATCTGCAGTGTGATCGGACATGTGGCAAAACATTGCCTGCGTTCCAGTCCGGTGCGAACGCAAAAATATGCTGCATTTTTGTGTTCACACTGGACTGAAACGGAGTCTAGTGTGCGATTGCTGTGCGGTCCAGCAGCTACCACTCTGGAAAGCACTGTAAATGGTGTGATCGGGCCCTCAAGGGGTTGAGGAATTAAACCACAATGCAGCTGGGAACACAGGCATTTAACATTCCTGAAACTGTTGAATGATGAGTACGTATAATATCTGTTCCGAAAAAAAGTTTCACTTAAAACCCATTACAGTACTAGAATCTTTCTCAAATCAGCTGAAAAGGAAGAAAAGGAAGAAAGGTGATGGGCATGTGAACTATACATGAGTTAGATAAATGCTAAACCAGCTTATTTGTACTTGTGTTTTTTTGTGTCTTTCTTTTTGTATATTTGATTGTTATTTGCTCACTGTCACTTTGTTTTTTTATTTATTTATTTTTTTGTCCGTTTCTCTATTTGAAAAAATTATTATGAGCTGTTTTCTGCCTCAAAAACTGGTCCAGGATAATAGTAAATAGAAAAAAACAATTTAATGCCAATTGCCATTAAAACCATCTACATTTCACCTCCCTTATTGACTCCAATGCATTTTGCCAAAATGCTAAAAGTTCACTAAAAACCCATTACTTTTACCAAAAGGTTGGGGAAAATCTTAGTTCTGCATATCCCTACTCAGTAATTAAACTTAAACTAAAAAAATAAATTCATATGTGTGATCTGTTAAAGAATATTTTCTAACACTGAGGTTACTGATACTAGAATGTGTTAAATACATCTCTTATAAATGTCCTTCTCCAATCATGCCCAGGCACTGCCAAATTTCTAATGTTTGCTGCAGGGTAAATCATGAGTTGTTTGCAGTTTATTTTTTCATATATATATATATGTATATATATATTTTTTC
>NW_017307388.1:486318-494901 GCF_000935625.1 Nanorana parkeri
AATAGGCTTCAAGACACAACTCATGATTTACTCTACAGCAAACATTAGAAATGTGGCAGTGCCTGGGCACTGAATTAAGCCACACACTTTCAGACACAAGCAGGAATAATCCTGCAGCAAACATTTAAGATTAGGAATGTGACATGCATCTGTGGAAACATTGTGTGTCATTTCTATAGTACCTGGGCACTGGCCTAAGCTGGCAATGGTGTCATAAAAATGTGTTTGCTGAGTGGAAGATGACAATTACATTGTATTCTTTAGCATCAGCAGCAGGACTTTTGTAGTCATTGGTAATCCAAGACTGGTTTATTTTAATGAAAGTGAGCCTGTCCACACAGGTGGATTTGCCTATCTATAGCAGATGAGGAGCTAGAGGGAAAAGAGAGCACATTAGTAGGATTTGCAGACAACTGACTACTCAGCACCTAGGAGGAGGAATAGGGAGAAGACTTTGTCAACCACTCAACTACTACCTCTTGCATGCTGTGGCTGTGTAGAGGTAGAAAAGTCATATGTGAACTGCCTCTAGATCCTTGGTTCTCAACTGGTGGGTCATAACCCAAAAGTGGGTCGCGACACTGTGTTCAGTGGGTCGCCGCACGCTTCCATTTTTCTAGATGAGAGGCTCCTCTGCATCCCCCTAGCACAACATTGTCCATTCTCACACCAAGCACCCATTCAAAAATGCTACCTGGCGCCAAGTGTCCGCTTGAGGTGGGATGGGATGGTGTTATGGCCGCAAGGGAGCTCCATCCATACGTGCATTGCTTACAGGTCCCTCACGTGTCCTGTAGAGGTGCCTGGACCGGGGTGACGTCACATTCTGGCTCCCGGAACCTTTACAGGGCCCGCAAGGGAGCTGTACAAGCAATGCACATATGGATGGAGCTCCGTCACAGCACACCAGTGCACACTGGACCCCTGGCTGAGTATCCACTCCAGTTCTTGTAAGGTAGAGAGTCTCGGTGCACCTTAAAAAAAAAGAAAAATTAAAACAAATTTTGATTGTGTATGTGAATGTCTGTGAGTATGTAAGATTGCGTCTGTGGGTGTATGCCAGTGTTTTTGAGGGCCCGTTCACACTAGTACAGTGCTGTAATCGCATAGTACTGTGTGATTAACACACTGTATCATGCAATCGCACCTACCGCGCGCTCTGGTGTGGATGGTACCCCAAACGCACCTCCCACCCACATTTCGTACATCCGCACCGGAATGCGCGGTACCTTAATACTTCACGTTCCATTTCAGTGTGACTTGGGTCATGACTTAATGACCGAGGACAAATGTGGGTCCTGAGATTACACAGGTTAAGAAGCACTGCTCCAGATGGAACAGCCTGACTACCACTTTGTCCAGAAGACCCCTACTACATATTTGTGATTCTGATCCTCCCACTATAACAATGTGGTTATCTAGGGTTTGTGAACTGGTGAAAGGAGGACCTGGTTGCATTTAGGAAAGGGACTTTTTTTTATTTCCCTAAATACACCACCTTATTTGCTTAGATTCCAGTTCATTTTCTTTTGTACTGATAGATAAAGAAGTTCACCGTATGTTCCTCCCCTCCACTGGTTGAATCTTACCTAACCCTTTGTGACTTAATATGTATATATATATTTTTTCTTTTCTTTTTGCGTGTCAGAACTTAGGAATAGGCTTCAAGACACAACTCATGATTTACTCTACAGCAAACATTAGAAATGTGGCAGTGCCTGGGCACTGAATTAAGCCACACACTTTCAGACACAAGCAGGAATAATCCTGCAGCAAACATTTAAGATTAGGAATGTGACATGCATCTGTGGAAACATTGTGTGTCATTTCTATAGTACCTGGGCACTGGCCTAAGCTGGCAATGGTGTCATAAAAATGTGTTTGCTGAGTGGAAGATGACAATTACATTGTATTCTTTAGCATCAGCAGCAGGACTTTTGTAGTCATTGGTAATCCAAGACTGGTTTATTTTAATGAAAGTGAGCCTGTCCACACAGGTGGATTTGCCTATCTATAGCAGATGAGGAGCTAGAGGGAAAAGAGAGCACATTAGTAGGATTTGCAGACAACTGACTACTCAGCACCTAGGAGGAGGAATAGGGAGAAGACTTTGTCAACCACTCAACTACTACCTCTTGCATGCTGTGGCTGTGTAGAGGTAGAAAAGTCATATGTGAACTGCCTCTAGATCCTTGGTTCTCAACTGGTGGGTCATAACCCAAAAGTGGGTCGCGACACTGTGTTCAGTGGGTCGCCGCACGCTTCCATTTTTCTAGATGAGAGGCTCCTCTGCATCCCCCTAGCACAACATTGTCCATTCTCACACCAAGCACCCATTCAAAAATGCTACCTGGCGCCAAGTGTCCGCTTGAGGTGGGATGGGATGGTGTTATGGCCGCAAGGGAGCTCCATCCATACGTGCATTGCTTACAGGTCCCTCACGTGTCCTGTAGAGGTGCCTGGACCGGGGTGACGTCACATTCTGGCTCCCGGAACCTTTACAGGGCCCGCAAGGGAGCTGTACAAGCAATGCACATATGGATGGAGCTCCGTCACAGCACACCAGTGCACACTGGACCCCTGGCTGAGTATCCACTCCAGTTCTTGTAAGGTAGAGAGTCTCGGTGCACCTTAAAAAAAAAGAAAAATTAAAACAAATTTTGATTGTGTATGTGAATGTCTGTGAGTATGTAAGATTGCGTCTGTGGGTGTATGCCAGTGTTTTTGAGGGCCCGTTCACACTAGTACAGTGCTGTAATCGCATAGTACTGTGTGATTAACACACTGTATCATGCAATCGCACCTACCGCGCGCTCTGGTGTGGATGGTACCCCAAACGCACCTCCCACCCACATTTCGTACATCCGCACCGGAATGCGCGGTACCTTAATACTTCACGTTCCATTTCAGTGTGACTTGGGTCATGACTTAATGACCGAGGACAAATGTGGGTCCTGAGATTACACAGGTTAAGAAGCACTGCTCCAGATGGAACAGCCTGACTACCACTTTGTCCAGAAGACCCCTACTACATATTTGTGATTCTGATCCTCCCACTATAACAATGTGGTTATCTAGGGTTTGTGAACTGGTGAAAGGAGGACCTGGTTGCATTTAGGAAAGGGACTTTTTTTTATTTCCCTAAATACACCACCTTATTTGCTTAGATTCCAGTTCATTTTCTTTTGTACTGATAGATAAAGAAGTTCACCGTATGTTCCTCCCCTCCACTGGTTGAATCTTACCTAACCCTTTGTGACTTGTGCTATTTGTGTCTCCCATTTTTCCTTGTTTATCTGTTTCTTTTCGTACCCCTTTTGTTTGTTTATTTGTATTATTCATTCATCCCCCTTCCCCCTCCTCTGTAGAAAGGGGAAGTGGGGAAGGAGGGAAAGAGGAGGAAGGGGAGGAAAATGAGGGAGGAAAAGGAGAGGTGGGAAAAGAGGGGAGAAAAGGTAAGGAAAAGAGAAAAGAAAAGAACTACAATTAGTGGCATGTTTTATACAATATCAACATATCATTCCGACTCTAATGTATATTTTATATGTATATCTATTCTTCTACTACTGTAAATCGTTTTTGATTATATTTCTTAAATAAAAAATTTGAACGCAAAAGAAAATGGTTTTGGACTCTGAGAGTGGGAGGGTAGAGCTACTTCAATGACTTAACATTTATAAGCAGCCCTGCTTTCTGATATTTTGGATTTTTGTGTGTGATTCTATGTACTCAAATTGCTGTCTGCTTCTATGAGGGTGCAAGGTTAATTTTGTGCTTGAAGCCCCTAGTACCGCTCATAGGGAACAGGAGGTATATAGAAAGTATATTTCTGTGCACTGGATCTCTCCCTGCTGCCATGGATACAGGGGGCAGCATAAATGAGAAAGACCAATTGATGAAATGTGGTGGCAACTCAGTAAAGTTAATGCAGAAACTCACTCATATATATATATATATATATATTTGTGGTTATTGTCTTTAAAAATAATACACTAGTGTTTATTGCAAGATAATATAAAACCTGCCTTATGGTTATTGTGTCTCAAATCCTACATTCTAATTTCTATCTCAAGATAAAACCTGCTTAGTCTCTCCCTCTTATATTGCAGCCTAACCAAGCTGCTTACATATCATCCAGCCACTTAACAATATTTGTCATTACTGTCTCTTAGATTAAACACTTTATTTTTTTGTGTAAAATAAAACCTGCCTTGTCTCTTTCCATTTGCTGCCTTTTCTAGTGCTCGCATACTGTCCTGTCACTAGCCATCTTCAATCAAACACATACCTTGCAGCAAAAAGCCTTTCTTTTCAAGTTGAAATGATTTAGATTGTGGTGCTGCTGCTGTATTTAAGTCAAACTAAATGTAAAAGTTTAAAAAATAAAAATCAATTACACATCCAAAATATGTAATGCCAGAATAAAGTGTTACTGGCACTGTATTTGAAAATCATACATTAAAAGTACCCTCTCCCCCATACTATTTTTTCTTTTTTTTTTAAATGGCCCTCATGGCAGTGCCCAGAAACCCATGCCCATTTTTGACAATAGCTTTCCTCTGATCCAAAATTTAGTTTCAAAATTCTGTCCCCCCATAGATTTCCATGGTATTCGCATTCAAGGTTAGGTTTCATAGATTTTAAGCAGGATTCAACATACCCCCATTAATTGAACCCACACAGATTCACTCATCCCTACATTTCTGTTGCCAATAACAGTCTTGTGGTCTGCATAAGGAAACACACCACAGCGTTCTGTGGCACCTCAATTAGTTAAGTTGGAAGCAAAAGACCTGTGTTTCTCCACCTCCTCATTGTTGTTCATTACTTTCTACTTTTCCTTTACATCATTATCCTGCTGCAACCCCTGCAACACTTGTGGCCTCTAGTGGCAAAGATAGAAGTCTCATAAGACTTTTAGAGGCTTAGGATATGCACATCAAGTGGGGAAGAGGGTCATGAGGTAATTCTGAGTAGGGTGAAGTGAAAGCATTATTCCCTGCAGAAGACTTCTGGACCCGCCCTGCTCTATCTAGCAGCATTCTTACCATGGCAGGTGTCTCTTCTACAGCTGCTAAAGCAGAAGGAGAAAGTCCCCAAATCACCCTCATGTCCAGTGTCTTAATGCCAATGTGGCAAAACTGCTGGCTTTGCAGCTGCTCCCATTCCATCAGACCCCTAACACAAGTCTATGGTCTGTGCTATACCACAGGGACAGGTACCCAGCTTCCATTATCTTGGCCAAAAGGCCATCCCTGCTCTCTACCAGAATTTGGAACGTAATGTGCCTGTGCTGCTGGAGCATGCTGCTAGTGGCAGGGTACACATCACCACTAACACATAGTCCAGTAAGCATTAGCAGAGTTGCTACATATCATTTTCATGCACAGTGGGTTAAAACACCACATGTCTTGTCCAATAGTGACAACACAGTCATTTCTACCCTCTCCTCCTTACTTGCCTCATCATCTAACTACTTGCAACCGGCAGTCCTTCCGTAAGGGCCCAAAGCACATGCAACATGATGGACAGGCAGCAGAAAATGGAGGTAGGAAATTATATGGCCAGAGGAAGGGCAGACAGAAGCAAAAAATAAAGTTAAAATCCTTCAGTTATAATCTATCCACCCTTCCCAAAATCAGGACCATGCAAAAAAAAAAAAAAGAATTGACAGGCAAGGCTAACATGACAGGTAGAACTGCTGCAACATGGAGTCAGTAGATGCCACGTCAAGCATTGCTAATGAGACTCTTCCTCCTCCTCCCCTTTCTCCATCTCCTATCTTTACTCATTCTCCCTTTGCTCCTTCACCACTTCCTCTTCCTTCCCCTCCACCACCACCCTTCCCTTTACTCCTCCTCTTGCTCCTTCACCTCATCCTACTCCACCTCATCCTTCCTCTATGTGACTATGCATAGAGTATGTTCTCATGAATCAAACATGGTGAAAAACTAGTGAAAAACAGCCCCCTTCCTCTGGTCTGAGTCTGGTCTGGGCAACAGGAGTAACATATTCATAGACTTATTTTAATTCCCCTTTTCCCTGCATTTTTTCTCCAGGGAAGGGAGCATCAAAAATAAGGCATACACTCTTAACACCATAGGCTTTCTGATCTTCCCCAGGGTGATGCCTTAAAACTAAAAGAAACACTCACCCCACTGTTCCAAGTCACAACCTTCCCATAACAGTTTTGACGCTTCAAACTGTTTCCATACAAGCTAGTAACACTAGCCCCCTTCATCTAGTTCATGGCCTAGGTGGTCTCACATTAACATTTTTCCACCTGCTATCACAAATGTTTTTATATTGTTTTTATTGGTTAAACTTTATTTACAGAGTTACATTACATGAAACTTTTTGCTTGCTTGGTCAAGCATTGAACAATAGAGATGCCAAGGCTGTAAATGGACTACTTGGTCTCAAATTTGTACCCCTGGATGCAGGTAGCCCATTATATGCTCCTAAGGTATTAGCCTGTCCTACTGCCATGTCAAAGAAGGCCCTTAGCATAGTGGGGGAATGTGTGACTGAGGAGCTAACTTTTAATAAAGTGAATCAGATCTGGATCACAGAGTACTACCAAACACAATGTTTAACTATTGTGGTATTGTGTGGCAATCCCACTGTCAAACTGGGTGTTGTAGTCACCCATGACTCTCAGGCAGAGCGGTTCCAGGAAGCAACTTCTTGTACTGGGAAAGAACTGACATTGCAGTTCTTCCCAGGTTTTCTGGATTTGGCATGGGATACTGGTAGCGGGAGATTTCTAAGAGAATTGGGAGGGATGAAATCTCCATTCCTGGGTCCATCGTTTAGTAGTGGCCAGCACCTAATGATTGCACAGCCCTTATGGAAAGGGTGCTGACTAATATTCGGGGGTCCAGCTGGGAAAAGGAACAGAGGTGTTAGGGAGTCAGAAGGTATCCCTCCAGAGGTCAGAGGGGGCCAGGTGGCTGTGTATGTATTAGAGGAACATGGGAGACTGCCAAAGAGGCTTGGAGAGCCAGTGACACATGAGGGATGTGTGCAAGAGTCACACAGGAGGTGTGGAAGCTATTGAAAGATACTAACACGTATTGAGCATAGTTGTGGGCTGTGGCTCCATTAAAAAAAAACCCTAATGACCAGGGACTGGGATACATGGAGTATGTGCGACAACCTGGAGTCGGTGAGATTATGTATTGCATTCTGTTTGCTACAATACAAGCGGACCTTGTGTTATTACCAGTGGCGTAACAACTGGGGGGGCAGCAGGGGAGCGGGCCCCGGGCGAAAAGTGAAGGGGGGGGCGCCGGCCAAAAATGGCACTTTCGGCTAAATGCCGAAAGTGACATTTTCCTGCCGTTTTGTCGGCGCGGCCGTGATTCCTTTCATCCCCGCTGGGACACAGAGCAGTGCTTAGCGGGGATGAAAGGAATCAGAGAGAAAATGACAGCGGCTGAGCGCTGCGGGACGAGCGCTGTGAGCGGCCGGTGTCTTTCCTCCCACACCGCTCGGCCGCCTATCACAGTGCAGCAGAGCGGTGTGGGGGCGGAGACAGCCAGCGCTGTCACAGGAGGCTGAGCTCTCCTCTTGCAGCCTCCTATGACAGTGTGTGTCAGAGAGGAGAACGGGTACAAGCACTCAGTGATCAGTGATGGCTGAGTGTTTGTACATAATTGAGGACCTGGTATGTATACTGTATCCTCAATTATGAATGAACGGGAGTGATCTACATCTCCTCCTGTTCATTAATAATTGTAGTTATATTAAACATACCATGTTATCAATGAACAGGAACACTCATAAAGGATTCCTGTTCATTGATAACAGGGGAAGGAGGTGCAGGGTACAGTTCCAGTGGTTGTTTATATAATGGGGGGGGAGGGGCGAAAAAAAGATTTCTGCCCCGGGCGCCCAGAACTCTGGTTACGCCACTGGTTATTACTGAAGAAAGCTGTATTTCTGTTATGAAAGCAATAATATACTGTTCTGTTTTATGTTAAAGTGGCTTTTGAGACCATTTGTACTAACTTCCCCAAACATCACACTATGTTTAAGAAAAGACCAAACACTTTTCCCTGTTATTCTTGCTGTTGCTGCCACTGCTGTCAGCATTTCCACCTCCTGTCACCTCTTCTCCTTTTCCCTTGCCAAAAAATAACTTGAAGTGCAAAAAGAACAGACACTATAACTTATTTTTAAAAGAACGCTCTCTGCCTTCTGTGTCAACATTTGGCCCTGTTCTCACTGCCTTGACTCAACATGTGGTGCCAGTGAAAGAAGTTCCAAATACACAATGTGCAAAGTCTAAGAGAGCTGCCTGGTATTCGCTAGCCTATATCACAAACAGTGATGAACTTTGCGGCAGGATGGCTCCCAGGCTGTTGCTTGCAGATACACACAGGCTAGCCTTTTTTTTTTGCTGCTTTAAAAAAAAAAAATTGGTAGCAAAAAATCTTAACCCTTTTTCATATATTAACTGCCTCCGGGCCGGCCCGGAGCTCTCTAGATCTTAGCGGGCGCCGAGCGGGAAATTGCCGTTTTTTAAAAACAGGCAGCGATGCCTGTTACCATACAAGCGATCCGGGGTGTGTGGGGTGC
>NW_017307388.1:495426-516873 GCF_000935625.1 Nanorana parkeri
TGTTGTATAATACATCACTTCCGCATTCTTGTGTCACTCTCCAGCTTCAGAAGCTGGAAAGAAGCTGATGGAGCAGATCTGTGCTTCATCAGCTTCTTTTGGGGGGTCCTAGGTGACATTAGGGGTCTTGGAGACCCCTGATATCTCCATAAAGAGGACCTGTCACATATTTTGCTATCACATAAGGGGGTTTTATTAGCCCCCGTATGTGATAGCAATAAAGTTTAGTGGGAAAAAAAAGGAAAACAAAATTAAGTCCACCCCCCCCCCAATTTAAAGTTACACATAAAAAAGAATAAAAAAACAAAAAAAATGTTAAAGTCCCCACCCATACATACACGCATGCAAACATGCGTCGGGGGTGCATACAATCAAAAAAGACGATTGCACCCATTACGCCGCACATGTTACATATCGCCGCGAATGTCCGAGTGAGAGCAATAAGTCTAGGGCCATCAATCACTGATAACACTAAACTGATGAGCGGTAAAAGCTTTTAAAGTGTCGCCTATGGCCAATTTTGGGTATGGTAGTTTTCTGCGATTTTGTGGGTGCGCACAATTTTAAAGCTTGACATTTTTTGGTGTTTATTTACCCGATGTGTCTTTTATATTTTACCAAAAAACTGGGTAATAATAAATGTTTCCTAACATAATGTTACAAAATGTTCTGTAATTTTTCCTAATTACAATAAAAAATAAAAACCCCAGTGGTGATTAAATACCACCAAAATAAAGCTCTATCTGTCCCCCAAAAATGGTATAAAATTCATTTCAGTACAGCGTTGCATGACGGGAATAAACATCAGTCAAAGTACTGCAGCGCTGAACACTGAAAAATGGCCTGGCCAGGAAGGGGGTCTAAACACCTGGTCTTGAAGTGGTTAAGGACTGTCCTGTCCTGTCCATGCTTATTTATTGACCAAATGTTTATTTGATATACTACCTGTTACTTGCCTTTGGGAGACCTGATGTGAGAGGAGGCTTCCCTTGCACCTTGTGTCCTGGGAGACTATGATGATGGGAACAGAGCCCAGATGGACAACAAGTGGCAGGAGTGCCAGTGGTGTTGAGCACCGTGCAAGCCGTAATCCGATGAGACGAGATGAGCCGAGGTCAAATCCAAGCGGGCAATCCAGGTACAAAAAGGGTTAGGCGAGAGAGTGGTCAAATAACAGTTCCGAGGTCAAGGCAGGCAGAAATCAAGGTTAGTCAAGGAAGTCTGGGTCACAAGAATCTGGCAGGTTTTCACAAATCACAGGAACAAGGAATAGCTGACGATAATCCAGCAACATGGTGGTGCTGTTGCTGAGCTTATATAGGGGAAGTGATGTCACTTCCTATGCACCGCTATAGTGCGTTTTCGTGCTGGTAACCTACCGCTTATGCGCGGTGTGGCGCAGTCCCGAATAGTGCGGGAACGCGCGCCTTGTGCATGCGCAGTTGGCGGGGATCCATTACACTACCCTTTACATTTTTATTGTAGGAAACACACTTGCCTTGTTTATGTCTGGAGAGTTTAGACTATCCTACCAGGATTTCTACCTCCTTGTGATTGGTCAGTTTCTTTTTTCAATGTCTCTGGGACAGGACATTTTTTTTATAGTGTAAAAATATTCCTGCCTTATGTGTAAGCCTTTTCTCCCATCAATCGGTTTACAAAACTTACCTGCTACTGGTCAGAAATATTCCACTATTATCACCATTGGGCATGTGCAATTCATTTCAGAAAGATTCGTAATTAAGATGAATTTTCATTATTCAGAGATTTGGATATATCCAAATCTCTGAATGACAGAAATGAATAATGAAAACGAATCCGAATTTCCAACAACGAAACGGATGAAATTCATTAGCGGTACAGATCTTCGTCCCGGACAAATTTTCATTGCAGCAAAAGTGACATTAGACAAAAGAAAAAAAATGACTTTTTTTGCAGAAGACTAAAAAAAGCGTGAGGTTCCCCCCCAATTGATACCACACCCTTTCGGTCTGGTAGGAATGTTAGGAGGGACCCCAAGTTAAAAATAAAATATAAGTGTGTGGGGTTCCCCCCAAAAGCCCTACCAGGCCCTTTAGGTCTAGTATGAATTTTAAAGGGGAACCCCACCCCAAAAAATTAGAACAAAATGTGGGGTGCCCCTAAAAGTCCTCCCAGACCCTTGATTCGAGCAGGGCAGGAAAGAGGGGGACAATCGAGCACACTCCCTTCTCCTTACCAGGCCATGTACCATTGGTATTGGAAGGGTGTCTCCGTGCCGATAAGGACAAGGGTCTCTTTCCCACAACCCTGACCCGGTGTTTGTGGGAATCTGCGGGCATGGGGGCTTATTTGCATTAGCAAACCCTTTTAATTAGGGGGGCACGCAGATGCCACCACCCATGTGAATGAGTAAGGGGTACTTGTACCCCTACTTATTCACTAAAGGGTTAAAAGTAAATGTAAATAAAGAAACCACACTTTTAGAAAATATATCTTTTAATTGAAAAAAATATAAAACAGTAAATTTTTGACTATTCCTTTCATTTAAAAAAAATGGCTTAAATCGATGTAATCCAGCATCAATCACAATGCACGATGCCTGCTGACTCGCGGAAATAAAAAAAGCCCAGCCACATGAAGACCCGTCCGAACCTGATTAAGACTCGCCGCAAAATTACATCTCTGGCCAGAATGAAAACGGATGGGCGGAACGAGCTGTGACGTCACGGGGCTCGTTCCACCCATTTGACCTTTTCCAGCTGTCATTGCACATAATAGCATTCGGGAGCTCCTGATTGCTATTCGTGAGCTCCCAAATGCCATTTGGGTCTGTGAGCTGAGGTGCCGAATTGACTTGCGGACCCGAATCCCGAAAAACGAAATAACCGAAAATCCGAATGAAAATGAAAGAAAACTTTTTTTTTGCCGGTGCACATATCTAATCACCATTTTTTTTAAAAAGGCTGTAAAAAAACAATTGCAGCTCAACAAATAAGAAAGATGCCATTTAAAAACATGCATCCTGTTATCACTGCAGGACATCTGGACAGGGACAGGCTGTAACCCTTCCTTCCTCCTTTCCCCAGTTCTCTACGAAATACAGTATAGCATTGTGCTATCTACAGGACATTCAGTAAAGATTTACATTTACTTTAACAAACCTGGTAGTGCCTACAAACCCTACACTAATCTCTCCCTATGCAGTTTATCAGCAGCACTCCCTATGCTTCCCATATTACAAATGAAGCACATTGTCAATATAGCTCGTGTGATCTCACCTTTTAATTGTGAGGTCTGCATTCTGAATGTTTACTAAGTGCTTGCACCAAAGGCAAAGGTAATATATTAACCCTGCTGTGTACACTGTAGGTGTGTGTATTTTTTGTATCACATCACAGTTTGTGCAATTGCTAATTGTACCCACAGTGCAGTACAGCTTGTCTGAGCAATGTCAAAGGCAGGATTTTGTGTTTGCTCAGGACAGGTGTTTAGCATTCAGCTGACACCATAATGATAAATAGTTCAAGTTTTACCAAGTAGAAAAAACACAAATTGTATGCTTGTATGCCTAAAATCTTCTTTGGATCGTTTATGGATTTATACAAGGTATGAATGTCTATGACTAAACAAATGCTTACAGCTTTAGAGGAAAACTCTGATTTTGTTTATTATGAACTTCAGGTTAAACAAAATTTATACATAATTTAAAATGGTTCACACTGGGGAGGGAGGGTGGGCTATGGGAGACAGTTAGACTCTGATGTAGTGTATAATCTGCTGGTAGTGTTTCCATCAAAACAAATTTCAAACATCAAAACAAAGGGAATGTTTAAAAAAAAATGCTGAATTCACAGTCTGTATTAGAGGGACCAGACCGTGTTTCCTGGCTGTAAAAAGAGTCTGCTTTTAAAATTCAATGGGCTTTAAAAAAATGCCCCCACATGGGTGGTCAGTGGGCGTAGGAGTAAAAAAAAAAATCACTAGAATCAGTGATCATAAAAAATGTTCTGACAACAAGTGTCAGAGGGAGTAAATATTTCCTTCATCAATGTTCAGTGGGAATTAAAAATGCTCCAACATCAGAGGGAGGAAAAATAAAATGCCCTGGCAGCAATTGTCATGAGGAGTAAAACGTGCTTCTGTGTCTGTGGTCACTGGGAGTAATAAATGCCCAGGCAGTCAGAAGAAGGAATACTGCCCCATTATTGATGTCAGTGGGAGGTCTACTGTCCCATTAGTTGGAAGAATAGTTTTCATTAGTTTTAGTGGGATTAGGGTAGCTTTTCCAGCATTGGTTTTTAGAGGTTTCCATCTCCCAGGCTGCTCCTCTACAAAGGAGAGAGTTGTCTGAGGAGATCAGAAGGAAAATGATAGGCCAGTATGCTAAAGGTAAAAGCTATAGGACCATCAACAAGCAGTTTGATGTACTTGTGACTACAGCTGAAAATATTTAAAAAAAGTTTATTATCCAATCTCCCTGGGCATTGCCTCAATAGGAAAATTGATCGTCGATTCAACAGAAGAATAGTGCAAATGGTAGACAAAGACTCAAGGAAACAAGCTTAACTCCAAGGACAAGGTACATCAGTGTCTTATTACAGTCCTTTACATTTTAAGTGACAGTGGGTTTAAAGGAAGAAGACCCAGGAGAACACCACTGTTCAAAGAGAAACAAAAAAAAAAGCCAGACTGAAATATGCTTAAAGCCATATTGACAAGCTACAATACTATTGGGAGAGTGCCCTTTGAACAGATGGGAGAAAACTGTAGCTTTTTTGGCGAGCCACATCAGCTCTTTGTTCTCAGACAAAACAATAAAGCTTTAAAGAAAAGAACACCACACCTGCTCTCCAACAGGATAATGACCCAAAACACACAGCTAAAAGCACCTAAGAATGGTTAAGAACAATACATTGGGCTATTCTGAAGTGGTCTACTATGAGCCTTGCTCTGATTTCTGTCTAAAATCTAACATGGAAAGAGCTGAAACATGCAGTCTGGAGAAAGTAGCCTACAATTTAAAACAGTGAGAGCAGTTTGCTCAAGAAAGGTATACCAAACTACCGTTTGACAGATGCAGAAAACTCAATGGGAACTACAGAATTCACTTGCTTGCACTGGTTAAGGGTTCCATCATTTTTGCTATTCCTGTTCCTGTTTTATCATTTAAAATATTCTGCTGATTTAAAAATCAAAAGGAATGTTTTTGTTTAAATATATCATAAACAATAAATGTTACATGCCAAACAATTTTGTTAGTTTCAAGCCATTTAAAAAAAGTGAATTCTTCTGTAGGAAGGGTGCCATTTTTGTTCCATGTATTTTTTTTTCTTTTTTTGCATTAGAAAATGTCATGTGAATGTTATGTTGTCTTTTATCCTCTCAGCAAATTGAGCATTATGCTCCTTTTCACATGTTTGTCTCCAGTGTTCCTTTGCTGTAAAAATCCCATTGTTTACAGAGCGTTACACTCAAGTGAATGCTTCTTAGACGTTAGTAATCTCTTATTTCTTGACTCCTGATTGCTGTATTCTTATTCTCTTTTAAAAGGATACAAGTATGCATAATCCTATTGCCCATTAAAACAATAAGCTATGGTGTTATCCTGATATCCTGTATTCATCTTGTGTCTTGTAACCTGGTTTCAGTCCCAGTCATTGCTCTTGTCAGCCAGTCCCTGGACTGTTCTTAATTCCACAGCCATAGCCTAGTTCCAGTTTCTGTACTACTTTCAGTTTCTGTATTCTTTTCTCCTATGTATGTTTTCATTACTGACTCCTGTCTGTTCTCTGGCTAGTCCCTTTTATCTGATCTCTGACTTGCTGGACTCCTTGGATTTGATCACCTGCCGAACCTCCCTAGAATGTCTTCTTTACTGACCTTGGCTTTTTTAATAAATATTTTAACACTTGTAATGACCTTGGCTACTCACCTCAACTACTCTAACTCTTGCTTCTCGTTACCTTGCTCTATTTTGTCTCCCCATTTTTTTTTTACCTCTGACCTTTGCCCAACTAGTTTCCAGATTAACCCTGTGTGTTCTATGCTTAGCCAGATACAAGGTAATCACATGGATTGCATTAATCCATCCACAGCATCAGTGGACCTGGCGAATACCTTGTAACCCTGGAACTATCATCCATGTTGAGAGCCTGTCTTTCAACCAGCTGGTAGAGACTAAGGACCTTTGCTGCTCCTTGACTGACTCCTGGTTGTGGACCATATGGGGTCATTACAGTGAACATTTACTCTGGTAAGAGAACTGGCTCCTCTGCTTTAGTAAATCAACATGAACAGTCTTTCTATACGCTAGGTACATTTTACCTTATCAGCTATTAAGCAAGGATGCAGGTGGCAAATGGAGAATCTACAAATATGTATATAAAATATAAAAATGAAAATATAAAATACAAAATATGTAAATGCTACTGCAAAAATTAGGTTATCAAGTCATCTCTATAGTAATAATTCAAAATGTGTACTCGGTTATTATACACTACAGTTTCTCTTTAAACTTTTCTGCTTGATCCATCATCAAAGAGCCAGAAAAATACCATACATAAAAATAACTTCAATCATTGTTCTATCTTTCAAAAAAAAAAACCTGTCCTGAATATTTTGAGCTCAGCATATGAACAAAATATTTGATCATTACTACGACTGCACAAGTAAGAAAAGTAATGACAATGTACAATTTTATTATAGTAGTTTATATAAAGAGGAAACACGTATTGTATATGCCAATCTCTTAAATATAATAAAACTTTATGTTTGGATTAAGTGAATTAGAGTGTTGTAAGATAATAATTGTACCTTTTCAGGCATGACTGATGCCTCAATGCCTCATGTTAAAGTTACAGTCACCTACAGGTCTTGTTTTTCAACATTTGCTAGATGCTAGATGTACAGAACGATAACCCAAAGTAACAGGTATATGACTTTCATGTACTAAGGAAAAACAAAATAACGCGTACACAACTTCTAGTTAGAACAGTTCCAGATTTAATAAGAGACACAAAATATGGATAGAAATGCTCTCCTCCAGTGTGTACCTTGGATGTGAAATCTCATTATTGCACCGTACCACAACTTTGAAATATCCTATAGATCATAATAGTTGTTTTCCATCTGATTTTATATTGTTTTTGTTACAGATGGCAAATTATTGTATGATATACTACATTCTAAAAGTTACACTTAGACACTGAAGCACAAAGATGGATCTTCCACACAAAGAATATTATTTGAATCACATATTTGCTGGGAACCTGGTGCATTAAATATAGGGGGATGGAGATGGACTTCTTTATATGGTCGGTGGGCATAAACTACACATACGATTGCTGAGTCAGCATGTTGTGCAAAATTCAATGCGACTAAGGAAAGGTATTAGGTTATATGTAAAAAAAAGAGGAATGAATAGGAGCAGGTGGAAATAGAGGGGGAAAAGAAGAAGAATAAGAAAGAAAGAAAGGAGGAGAAAAAAAAGGGCGGAAAGGGGGTATGGAACAGAAAATGGTAGTTCCCCAGAAAGAAAATCCTTCAGGAGTCCATAAGGTAGATGTATTCCCAGGGCCGGATTTACTCCACCTGCCGCCCCAAGGCCAGGTTCCACAATACACCCCCCCCCGCGCCGCTACCCCCCTCCCCATCAATTGAGAATGGCAACCAGATGGCAGGGCGGGGGGCGTATTGTGGAACCTGGTCTTGGGGTGGGGCTACTTTAATTTTTTTTAACTGTTTCTTTATTTTTATCACTTTTTATTTTTTTATTCAATTATTTCTTCTTTTTTTTGATTTATTTACTTTTTTAATCAATTTTTTTTTTTGATTTTTATTTATCTTTTTACTTTTTTATAATTTAAGTTTTTATAGTTTTTATCTTATTATTGTTTATTTTGTATAATTATTTTCTTAACCTCGTCATAACGAACGAACCACGGGGGTGTCCTATTCTCCCCAAAGAGCTACACCCAGTGATCCTGTAGTCCCTATGGAGATTGGCACACTCCGTGGTCCCCTCACCCAGGAAGAAAAGAACCGCAGGCGTGTCCTTCGCCTTTGCATGTACTGTGCAGGAACTGAACATGCAGTCGACGCTTGCCCTCAGCTTAAAAGGAAACCCTCGGGTGAGTTGAGCCCCTCTTTCAGACTTCTCTCTAACTCTCAAATCACTAATCATTGTGAACTCGATTTACTCTTACAGTGGGATCAGAAAAGAATACATCTTAAAGCCATGATCGACACTGGAGCGTGTGGGAATTTCCTTGACAAATCTGTTGTGCACGAAAATAAAATACCCATACTCAAAAAACCAAACCCAGTGTGAGTGCGTGTTATTGACGGCAGTACACTTGCCTCAGGTCCCATCAGTTATCAGACCCAAACACTCCTGATGGTGGCCCAAAAGGATCACGTCGATTTTCCTGTAGTCCTTGGACTACCATGGTTGCGCTTACATCAACCCTCTTTTAGATGGGACACTCTCTCCCTTACCCTCAATTCCCGCTTCTGTCAAGACATCTGTTGGGTATCTACACCCATACTGTCATTGAGCGAGCCTCTCTCAGCACCAGGGATGGCGGTTCCTCTACCCTACCAAGACTTCTCCGACGTATTTAGCAAAAAAAATGCGGACTCACTGCCGACGACTGTCCCATTGACTTATTGCCAAATTGCAAAATAACCTCCGGCAGGATCTACCCCCTCTCTGAACCTGAACTATCCCACCTAAAAACCTACCTCTCCGACAACTTGAAAAAGGGATTCATCAGACCCTCCTCATCACCTGCAGCCTCGGGGATGTTTTTCGTCAGGAACAAAGATCACTCCTTACGGCCCATTATCGACTACAGGGAGTTAAATAGGGTTACTGTTAAGAACCGGTACCCCCTTCCTCTTATTCCCGAATTACTGGAAAGGCTGCAGTCAGCAACCATCTTCACTAAACTTGACTTAAAAGGGGCTTACAACCTGATTAGAATTAGGGAAGGAGATGAGTGGAAAACGGCCTTCCGGACCAGGTACGGCCTGTACGAGTACTTGGTGATGCCGTTTGGCCTCTGTAACGCCCCTGCCACGTTCCAGTACTTTATAAATGACATTTTTCGGGATCTGCTGGATGTGTGCGTCGTGGTGTACTTGGACGACATCCTGATCTACTCAAATGATATTACCGAACACCGAAAACACGTCCGTTGGGTACTGGCCAGGCTCAGAATCCATAATCTATATGCTAAGCTAGAAAAGTGCACATTCGACGCCTCTTCAATACGGTTCCTTGGCTACATAGTCTCCCCAGACGGTATCCAGATGGATTCAGAGAAGATCAACGCCGTATTAAACTGGCCTACTCCCCGTTCACGAAAAGCAGTGCAGCGCTTCCTAGGATTTGCTAACTTCTATAGGAAGTTTATACGGGGGTTCTCGGCCCTCACAAAACCCTTGATGAAACTGACAGGGTTGACTACTCAGTTCTATTGGAGTCCCCAGGCTCAAACGGCTTTCAACGATCTAAAGGACCGATTCACTAGGGCTCCCATCCTTAAACTTCCTGACCCCCAGTTGCAGTACGTTCTAGAGGTCGACGCCTCCCAACAGGCTATTGGGCTATCCTGTCCCAAAAGGGATCTGTGCTTCTCCCTTTACACCCTGTAGCGTTCTACTCCAGATCATTAATATCCCGCAGAGGTCAACTACCCCATAGGAGAAAAGGAGCTATTGGCCATCAAGGCCGCTCTGGAAAACTGGAGACATCTTCTGGAGGGTTCCTCACTGCCGGTCCTGATCTACACGGATCACCAGAGCCTCCAGTATATCCAAAAAAGTAAAACCCTGACCGCAAGACAGGTATGCTGGGCCTTCTTCTTCGAGCGCTTCAACTTCTACATCACCTACAGGCCAGGAGCAAGGAATGGGAAAGCAGACTCCCTCTCCCGGAAGGATGAGCCTCCTAGCTCGCCTCCTCCACAGACTCACATCATCCCTCGGGAAAAGTTTATTAACGCTACCTTCTCGCTAAAGGACCAGTTGAAGGAGGCCCTTGTGAGCGAGTCTCGGCTCCCCGAGGTGCAAGAAGATACCGAGGGATTCTGGTACAAGGAAAACAGGCTCTATGTACCGCCTGCCCTACAACCCAGATTTCTTAAAATCTGTCACGATAACCCCCTGGCTGGACACCCTGGAATCCAGAGGACTCTTGAACTGCTCAGCCGACACTTTTGGTGGCCACGGATGAAGGAAACAGTCCACCAGTACGTGTCTTCGTGTGACACCTGTGCCCGTGCCAAACATGTCGCCCGACCCCCCTACGGTCTCTTGGTGAGTCTTCCCATATCGGAAAACCCCTGGCAGACTGTGTCCGTTGACTTCATTGTGGATCTCCCGCCATCTGCCGCTCACAACACTATCCTGGTGGCTGTGGATCTACTGACGAGCATGGCTCACTTCATTCCCCTCAAGAAGTTACCCACATCTTCTGAGACGGCAGACGCCCTCATAGGCCACGTCATCAAGCTCCATGGGGTCCCGAAGACCCTCATCTCTGATAGAGGCTCCCAGTTTATCTCAATTCTGGAAGGCTCTATGCTCCACGCTCCATATTGAGCAGCGCCTGTCAAGCGCCTACCATCCCCAGACCAACGGTCAGACAGAGAGGTTCAACCGTTGTCTGGAGCAGTACCTCCGCTACTACTGCTCTTATCTGCAGGACGACTGGCATTCACTTTTGCCAATGGCCGAATTTTCTTACAACAATTCGATGAGTGCCACCACGGGAAATTCAGTTCCTTGTTCATCGGTCCATTCCCTGTCTCCTCTGTCATAAACCAGAATGCGGTTCGTCTCTCCTTGCCTCCGGATCTCAGGATACACCCTACGTTTCATGTGTCACTAATGAAACCCCATGTCCCCAAACCATTTCCGGACCGTCGTCCTCGGCCGGCAGCTCCTGTCACGATTGATGGACAGTAGTATGAGTAGTAGAGTATGAGATTGAGGAGATCCTTGACTCAAGGCTGTTCAGGAACAGGTTGCAATACCTCCTTCGATGGAAAAGTTATGGACCCCAGGAGGACTCCTGGAAAGACGCTGTGGGGGTTCATTCTCCTGTTCTCATCCGCAGGTTCCATGCACGCTATCCTTTGAAACCTTCAACCCACGGAGTGGGTTCCCTTGGCGGGGGGACCTGTAATGGATCCCGAGGACGGCGCCGTTCCGAGTCACTGACTCGAGCGGAAGCCCCGCCCCGGGGCCGATGACGTCAGGTGCGTCCCGCCCCTGCCTCGTCATAAGCTGCGAATGTGCTACTGACTGGCGTTCCAGCAACTCAATGCGGACACCAGTTAAGTGCCGGTCTCCCTACAGCCAGCGCCAGTTACTGCCCTCTGACAGGAGGATCCCAAGGACTGCTTGTACCCAGCTACCTTTAGCTGACTACTAAATTACCATTCTGGCATTGTGGATGCAACAACACTAATCATATATGGGCATATACTAAGCAAGCACTGTAATCAGTATTCCTACATGCATGACTACTGTGACAAACTGGAACTCTATGCACCTGCTAATTACTGTTGTAAAAGCTGTCTCATTGATGTACCAAGTTGTGTGAAGTGAACATAATTATCGGTATATGGAAAGTAACTGTGTGAACTAAAACAAGTGACCAACCAATGAGATTGTTGAGCCAGAATATCCCTATTACTGCCTAAACCCACCTGTTGTTCCCCATAGGTATAGCAAGCTTAGAGAGGGTGGAAGATTGACCAATGATGCACTGAGGTTACTTGGCAATATTTAACCATTGCCATCACGTACTCCTGGGCCAGAGCACGTTAGTGGTTTACGTGTCTCCGCAGCTGAGTTCCATCTTCCAATCATTTAGATTATTATACAGATACTTCCTCCGGCGTCCTGTTAATGTGGATTGACGCCGGAGGAAGTATCTGACAGCTGGGGGGAGGAGTTGCGGGGCGCCGCGCCGTGATTGGCCTTACACCGGTGCCCGCAACTTCCCCACAAGGTCACCGCTGCCGCCCCTCTGCGCTCTGCCGCCCCGAGGCCGGGCCTCGGTGGCCTTGTGGGAAATATGGGCCTGTGTATTCCTCTGTAATGGTGAGTTCAGACCAGAAGAATCAGGTGGAAAACCTCTCTGTTGTACCTTTGAGAGAGCAAGTTAGGTCTTCCATGTGTTTCATGTCTCTGAAAAAATTCACTTTTCATAATTTAATGGAAGGAGGCAATGGTTGTTTCCCCATCATGGGTATACAGACATGAGGCGCGTTTATCAAATGCATAAGAACCAAGCGTTTGTTCAGTGAAAAGTGTTTATGATGAAGTAAAAAAAAAGTTGGATCTATGGGGACCGAGTAGTTTGTGACTTTCTGCATTATATATCTAACCTGAGACCAGTAAGGTCAGGACCAAAAAATATGTAGCATGTCTGCGGGGGAGGAGTCACATCGCCAACATCTATCTGTTAGGTTGCAGAACATTTTATTCTATGGGAGGGTCTATACTATACGGTCAGTATTTTGTATCCTGATTCTTGGTATCTGTTGCTAATAGAGGATAATCCATTAATAAAGGGTAATGGCAAATCTGAGTCCGAAAGTAGAAACAGTTTGTAGCAGCATGATAAGAGCTTCATTAGTGGGCCTGTCTGGGAACATTCATGTATAAAAATAGAAGGGAAAAAAATTAACAAGATATAGCATCTGGACACAAATATTAATTAAATACACACACAAAAAAACAGATAATTAACAAAAACAACAGCAGCTGTAGATCAAACAAAAGCTAAGAGGAAATGTGCATTGCACACAACTGTACCATGAGTCATGACAATGCTTTATGAACGCAATTTTGCTTTGTAAAAGAGATGACACAAACAAATCACAGCTACTGTTACAGCCAAAAATTATAGACAAAAAAATTTTACACTATAGTGTGTTACCCCAAAAATGAAGATTCAATATATGTGTTTGTGCATTCATATTGTTCTTTTTAAATCTAGCTTCTCTAGCTAAATCTAGCTAATGTTTTTTATTTATTCTGTTGGTGGAAAATACCTGGCGATTGTACCATTTACACTCGGTTGCTGTTTTAAACTGACCACACCAAGCACAGAAGCAGATCCATGCTGGTGTGGTCAATTTGCATCCATGTAACAGATTCTAGGAGTTTAAAGATCCCGTGCATATGTACACAAGTCTGCATCTTCTGTGGTCTGTGGTCTGCTGTTGATTGTTGTTGATTGACACTGGCTCCTGCTTTGCAAACTCTTTATTTTAGAGTTAAAACATACACAATGGGCTCCAATGCAGTGGAGCAAAATCTTGTTGGTTAAACAATGCAAATTATTTAGCATCTCCAGTCAACAAGTATATAACAAAATCATGTTGAGTCCATTTAAGAGTGGGGGAGGGAAGGGCAGCTACTATAAATAGAGCAATGATTTCAATGTGCAACATTTTTAGGGATGAGGTGACGAGAGAATGGAAAGGGGTCGGGAGGGTTGGTATGTGGCCAAGTTTCCCTGTAAAAGCAAAGAGAGCATTAGATTAGGGGTTAAATCAAGGGGAGGATCATTAGGATTGAGATAGAACAAGTCAGACCCACAGGTCAAGAGTAGAGAGAGGGGTAGGAGGTGGGTGAGAACCACAAGAGAGGTAAGGAGTGGGTCCTCGATGAATAAAATGTGGAGAGAATCTGGAGCAGAAAGAAAAGTGTAGAAGACAATAAGTCTAGAAAAGAGGACATTGGAAAAAAATGAGGATTGTGAAAAGGAAACATCCCAGTCAGAACCTGCCAAGAGGTGTTTGCCTTAATCCAAAAAGAAGAAGCAGATCCAATGATGCCAAATTTTATTGTATACATCTGGTATGTTCTTCTGAGAACTGAGTCAGAACTTCCAATCAGCTCTTCCACTTTGTTGAGCCACAGTATCGAGGAAAGTGGAGTACTTTCCTCTAGCAAGCTGGTATACATGCCTTAGCTGCATTTAAAAGGTGCCGTAAAAATTATTTCTGATAAGTTCTAGCAGGCATCTAATTGTTATGCAGAAGTAAAAAGGATAAATCTGAGGGGATATGCTAATCAGCAAATTAGAAATCACAAGTCCAATTATCTGATTATATCAGACCAGAGGGTCCTGCTGAAGGCTTGTACTTAGACACTAGTGCCATGTTCTGGGGGCCATCCTCTCTGCAAAGGACTCCAGATTATTCTAGTGGAGTGGAGGAAACTAAACTTATTAGACTTAGGGCCATTTGATGCGGCCAAAACTACTTTAATGTTGCTTCTGAGACCCTTTATGAACAGGTACCAGCCATCTGCATCAACCACGGGGTCTTGAAGGGACCAAAGAAAAGAGTAAGAGACAAAGAGACTTTTGAACTTAACCGGAGGATTAGTACTGTGGTATCTATTTCATAGAGTCAGGGTCTTGTCTGTTTGGAAATTGGTTTCTTGAATGAATGCTCTCTGAACCTTGTGGGTTTTTTTGAGGTCTGTAAGGAGGATATTCCTCTTTTGGGGCATTTTAATGCCCTTGGCATTGATTGATAGAATGTGAATGGAGAACATCTTGGCGTGAATAAGAATACTGAAGTCGGTGCTGACGGAGGAAAGGGTGAGAGGTGTAAGCAGAAATGAGGAGAAGTAGTAGAGGGAGTAGGATACAGTGGGGATAAATGAGCCCTCAATCAGTGGTTTTCTGGAGAAGGGTGAGTGGGCGAGTGCAAAGGGAGTTCAAAGGGAATGAGTGGCAAAGAGGAGAGGAAAAGGAGGTAGCAGAGGAAAAGTTGATCAGTGAAGGTAGAGGGAGATGTGGAAAGGAAAAATAATTAATTGAGGTTTTGCCTCTCAAAGGCAACTCTGAGACACATGGAAACTATAGATAAGAGGTCACTGGGAGCAATACTTGGTGGGAGGTGGGGTTGGGGAGTAGTAATCCTCAGAAATAAATAACCTGTTGGTTACAACCAGAATATATTGAAACTAGTACAAACTATTCAAGGTCGCATAATAGAAGTATGATGCCCAGGACAGAAATCCACCCCACACCAGGCCAGATTTGGAGGTGTAGTCATCCACCAATAGAGAAATACACTACCTCCACACTGGAAGAGCACCTTTCCATGTGAATAGTACCCGCAAAAAAAAAAAAATCCATTTAATTCAGATTTTTATTTTGTTTTTCAGATTTCGGATCTGAAGTTCGATGCGTTATTCGGATTTCGTATCCCTCTGAATTTTTGTTTCTGAAGGATCCACAACAGTAAGTCACATGACCATGCCTGTAATGCAACCTCCAACAGCCCAAAAAAATCTGATTGGCCAGAGAACAATCATATGTCCACTTTAGTTTTGTTTTGAATGAAATGGATCTAAATGTTCATTAAACAAACATTGGAATTCGTTCACATTTGGATGGGTTAGAATTCAGAACTTCAGATGCATCCGAATGTCTGAATTTAACAAAATGTATACAAATAACCATTCAGAATTAAATGAAATATACATATCTAGTACCTGTAGACCATTGAAAATATGGGCCAATGAGGTGGCATTCCTGTTGCCAAAGTATTCCTAAAATATGAACCACCTTAGGGGTGGACTGTGGACTGAAAGCTAGGGTTTTCTGCCAGAATAAGATAGGTGTTGTTGTCCTGCATTTGATGTGGATATAAAATGTACATTAAATGTAGGTAAGTGGGTCAGGTCAGGTGCTTTTTACCTGCTTTGCATTGTGCTTTTTTTGTATGCAGAAGGTCCAAAAAAAGAAAATCTGCTGAGATGTATTTGCATTATAAGCAAAGCAGAACAAGCTTTTGTGATTGTTTTTGTAAGGTCATCACAATTTTTTCCCCTTGTGGGATAGGTCTTACTAAGGATATAAATGGAGGATATACTAGTAATAGTTAATCACATTTACCTGGATGTTTCTGTCATTTTGATGGTGTTTTGCTGCTCATCTAAGCAGCTTCTTCAATTGTCGTTGTGAGCGGTAAAACTTATTTAAAATTACAGAACAAGTCCAAGTGAATGCTACTAAACACTACTAGCTATACCATAACCTGGATACATGGAAAACTTTCACAAACATTTTCAAATGATTGTTTACAGAAATCATTACAACTTTCATTATAATAAAATGGTATACAGAATAGAAGCATAACAGAGACAGCAACAACACTTGCTAGAAAATGTGAGTGGAACAATAAACAGGAGTTTAGCTTTAAGTGTCAAAAAGGGGAACAACTCCCACGATAACAATACTTGCATCACCTTTTGTCCGATTCAGCCTCTGCATGCAGCCTCTGCCAGCTAACAATGGTTTTAAGGGTGCAGGAAACTCTTAAAACTTAAAGCATTATGTCCATTTATATTTGAATTTAGTTAGGGCATGTTTTCTTCTGAATAGCTTTCCAGCCTGTACATGGTTTGCAGGCAAGAGCTCTGTGCCTGTGCAGATTAAAGCTCTAGCAATTTAGTATTTTTGTATTATATATATATATAGTATATAGGGATGTCCCGATACCATTTTTTCAAGACCAAGTACAAGTACTTTCCCTCAGGTACTTGCCGATACCAATTACCGATACTTTTTCTTAAAGGGACAAGTGTTTTCTAAAACAATGACTAACTAATAATTGTAGGGCATTCTCTTTATAACTATGACGAACTGTAACTCAATCCATGACTAAACAGCAATGGAGAATGGCAACCAGCTATAGAGGACTACAAACCTCAGCAATTCATGATTATTCAGCAATGGAGAATGGCAACCAGCAATCATGCATTTTTGAGATTTGTTGTCCAATATAGCCGGTTACCATTTTCTATTGCTAAATAATCATTGATTATACAGCAATGGAGAATGGCAACCGGCTATAGATTTTCTACCTTAATACTAGCATCCATCCAGGATAGACTTTTTTCCTGGAATATACTGTAAATCTGCTTACTGATTTCATAGTATGACAGAAAGTGAAGTTCCTTCAGGGTTAGCATGCTGAAAGGTTAACTGTCTTAAGCTCTTTAATTCAATCTTTTTAATTCTTTTGTTGGAGTTTAGATGCTCTGCTGGTGTGAAATGGAATTTGTACAATATATTTGCTTTTGCATATCATAAGGTGACCTTGGTTTGATAAGCGCTGCAACATTTTTGAGTTACCTTTGAATTTAGCACTCTTTTGTTTTATGTACCTGCAGGGTTTCTTATAACTTCATTTACATACTATTAACCAGTTGTGTACACTGAGTGTGCTACACCCCCCCAAAAAAATTAACAAAAGAAGACAGGGTGTGTGTAGTAAGTTCTGTCTTCTGCCCCACTGCCACTTCCCCTTTGCACTTGAAATTCCCTGCTTTGCGCTGGAAATTCCCTGCTGTCAAAATGAAAGCTGGGACTTGTTACATTCATCTTGCAAGATCAAGGCAGCCTAACAAGTAAAAAAAAAATGTGTTGTGTTTTTTAAATAAAATGTGTTTCTATTTAACCCCTTATTAACCCTTAGTCTACCCAAATTACACTTATTAACACTTAGTTTACCCAACCAGTTAAAGGAGTTCTAAAGTCCCAGCATATACTACCCTGTTATAACATCATCATTGTAATAGGAGTACATACTATAGTTGTTTTTGATCATGCAAACAAGGCTTACTTGATACAATTCCCTTTACATAGTAAGTGCTGCCTTCCATCTGCCCATCACTTTCAATAATATCCTGGATTCCCAGAGTGCTTTGCATCTTTTATCTGCTGTTTAATGCAATGCAATCCTAATTTCTTAAGACTGCATATCCCATCATGCATTGCTTTCAGCATGCAATGATGATGTTACATTATGGGCATATCCTGTGTTCACTGTGATAGTGGGGGAAAGAGATGAGTTGTAATTCAGACAACAGGCTTAGTGACACAAGGAAGTGAATATTCACATATTTCTCAATGCAGTTAAAATGCATCACTGCATTGAGGAAGTATGTGCTATGGGCATCTTCAATACGTTAATTTACTAATTTCTAGAACTTGTGGAAATTTTATATAAAAATACATATTTATTTTTAGTTTTGAACCATAAATACCTTTTAACTCTTCCCCTTCTCCCGGTGAAAGACATAGGGGGTTATTCACAAAGCTGCCGTAGGCAGCCGAGTGAATAACCGACCCGAAGTGAAGTGAGCCGAACCATGTTCGGCTATTCACTTCAGGCTTTTACGGCTGATGTCAGCCACATATCATGTTCGGCCGACCCGAACTGCAGAAGGAGTTTGACTCAGCTGATCCAACATCTGGATCGACTGAGCCGAACCTCCGGCAGGCTACTCGGTGCTGTTCGGCCTATTCTCATAGATGCCGAACAGCAGTGAATGAATAGCTGAATGCCGCTGAGGTACCGAACAGAATAGAAAAACAGTATAAAAAAATAGAAAGTGATTGTGCGGAGCCAGGAGTGACAGCTAGCTCTGCCCAACTGTTTTCTATTGGCTGGGACCAGCTGTCATTACGATGAGAGCTTGTCAGAGCCGGCGGGGATATGAAAGCCGGCTCTGCCAAGCTCTCATCGTAGAGAATTCGAATCGAGTATCGGCAGTTCGAGCGTTTGCCGAACTCCAAACTTTATGGGATGTTCGCAGTTTGTTGGACCACGGACATTCCATAAGGCAAAATGCCCTCTGACGCTCTTATTTGTTAAACCATAGGTCAGGTGCAAGACTTTGCCCAATCAGGGCGCAGTATTGAATTAGAGCCATGATTGGGCAAAGTCATGATGACTCTGCCCAATCATGGTCTGCCTATCAGATGTCGGTAAACTACGCAATTGGGCGGAGTTAGCTGCGCCCAATTGTGTATGTTTTGCCGGCATCTGTCAAAATGCCATTATGCGGCAGGGAGCGGACGGGACGGCATTTTTAAAAATTTATTATTATTTTTCTTTATTTTTTATTGTTTTATTTTTTATTTTGTCGTCATCGTGGACAACGCTGGACGCCGTGATAGACCCTGGATTACGTCGGTGGATCAATTTTTTTTTTTTTAAATAAAGGATTTTATCAAAAGTCTGGACTTTTTAATAACTATTTTATTTAACCCATAAGTGAATGGGTAGGCGTACAAGTACCCACAAGGGAGGGGAGCGGCATCTGGGTGCCCCCTAATTAAAGGGGTACCCCGGTGCAAATAAACCCCGTTGCCCGCAGACCCCCACAACCACTGAGTCAGGGTTGTGGGGATGAGGCCCTTGTCCCCATCGGCACGGGGACACCCTCCCAGTGCCGAGGGCATGTGGCCTGGTGTGGGAAGGAGGGGGGGCGCTCGCTCATCCCTCCACTTTCCTGGCCCTGCCAGGCCTATGCTCGGATCAAGTGTCTGGTATGGAATTTTAGGGGGCACCCCATGTTTCCCCCCTCATTTTTGGGGGGTGGGGTTCCGCCTTAAAATTTCTAACAGACCTTAAGGTTTTGGTATGACTTTTAGGGGGAACCCCACACACTTTTTTTTTGTTACATGTGGTCCGTCCTAAATATTCCTACAAGACCTTAAGGGCCTGGTATGACTTATAGGGGGAACCCCACACACGTTTTTTTTTTGTTTTTTTTGTTACATGGGATCCCTCCTTAATATTCCTACCAGATCTTAAGGGCCTGGTATGACTTTTAGGAGGAACCCTACACAGTTGTTGTTTTTTTTTAAATTGGTCCTTCCTAACATTTCTACCAGAAATGGGAGGGAGTTTGGTATTGTTTGGGAGGGAGAACTGCACACTTTAAGAGAAAATAAAATGTGATTTTTTTTGTAGAAATGTCAGTTTTGCTGCAGCAGGATCTAAGCATCCTACAGATCCCCCACTTCACAGGCAGGTTAAGGGGACCCCCCAGGCATGATATTTGAAGGCATTTTTCATTTTTGTAACCCTTTAAGTGATGTTAAAATCACTGCTCCTTTAAAAACTGTATTTTTTTGAGCATTTAGTCATGTCCCCATGTCAGTACCCGGACCCCCATACACCTTTTATGGCCAATAACTTGCATATAAGCACTCTTAAAGGGGAGATTCATTTTCGAACGTTCGACCACCATTGACTTGCATTGAGTTCGAGTTCGTATTCAAACTTTTTGGCCGTTCAAATGTTCGAATACGAACCGAACACGGGGGTGTTCGGCTCATCACTAGCAGTGACTTCAGTGTTTTATAGGTTCCCTATAATCCTACTAAGTATAACATATATTTACTTACATGAGACCAAGGTATGCAAATTTAACATGCATAAATATTTTTACCTGGAGTTTAGGTGTAATAGCATAATTCAGCATTAACACATGAAAGTACTGGAAACAGATTTGAACTAAAAGATAGTCAGAAAATTGGAGAAGCAAGAAAAAGAGTGTCCCTATGGGTATCACAAACATGTCCCTAATACATACCAACACTTCAGTATTTTCCAGGTGGTACTAGGTGCTAACAAAACTTTCAAAGATATTCCCTGATCCAATTGTTTTAGACAGAATGGGTATCCGGTAACTATGTTTTACATGTGCTGGCAGTGCCTAATATTCAGTTGTATCTCGATGAGAATTTTTAGTTATTTTCAACCTGTTACAAATTTTAATGGCCCTAATGCTGATGCTTTGCTGAATGCTGGGAGCTTGGAGACTCTCTCAGGGTCTCATCAAATGTGACACAAATGTGACATGCACATCATGTTAGGTGAGGAAAATACCTTTCCCTGAGATCTCGTGAGATTACAGATGAGATTTCCCCGCAATACGCTGCTGATGTAACCTTCCTATGATGCTTGAACACATTACATAAACTTTGCCACAGAAAACCAGGAAGTAGAAAACAATAAATTGTTCTCTTTAGCAAACGTGATGTAAGGTGCCCAAGCATTGCATCCTGGGAAGGTTACATCAGCAGAGCATTGCTGGGAAATCTCACCTGTAATCTCATGAGATCTCAGAGAAAGACATTTTCCTCCCCTGAGATGATGTGTAGGATCACATGTCCTAGTCACATGTCTACCACTTTAACATTAGTGGGCGTGTGCTGGAAAAAACAGAGAAAGAGAGCAAAGAGTTTCACACCCCAATATAATTGTGTGTAGCTTTGTGTAAATAAATACCACTTTCAGGTATGCAGGGGCCTGAAAGGGGGGGCTTTAAAAAACTCTTATGCTCTCATGGTATTATGTAAAAAATAATAATTTATTGTTTACAAGTAATTTAAACATACAGATCACATTATCATAATTGAGAAACTGGTCCATAGGTAGACCTGATGTGATAGTAATATAGTATAATAACAGAAATCTTGATTGTTCATAATGAATTAAGCAGAAGCTATTCTTTCCTGAATGCCCCAACATGTTTCGCCTTAAGGCTTGCTATAAATAATCCATCAATTAATAATAATTAGTGATTAATTTAAATGTAAAACATAATAAATATATAATATAA
>NW_017307388.1:516973-517912 GCF_000935625.1 Nanorana parkeri
TTTAAAATTAATCACTAATTATTATTAATTGATGGATTATTTATAGCAATAGTCCCACAAATAATATATATTAGAATTAAATAATATATTCATTTATTTAATTTATTCATCATATTTACACTTATATTCTATCATGTACATTTTTTACACATTTATACACAACCCTGCATACTGTTTGTTACATTATAATTTACAGCACTTAAGTACTTATAGTTCTAAATATACATATGTTTAACACATCAATTAGCCTAATGATAGTTTAAATTGCACTAATTGCAGTAATCACTTATGCTATTTATATTGTATACATTTTTAGCTGTATCCGTGGCAGTAGAAAGGGTATGCACTACATTTTCTATTTGGTCTACTCCCATTATGATCTGCCTTCGGACACGACCTCCCCGTGAGGAATTTCGTCATTTGAGAGATCTGGTCTATTTATTAATTACCTTTCTATGATCAGTCCACGCGTTCTGCCTTTTGTAGTTTGGTCCTTAGCAGGCTGCAGGTGCATATTTTTTGATTGTGTTTATTATTTTCTGCTTTTTTGCATATGTGTCATGTATGGGCACTTCTCTCTTTTCTCAATGTCGTGTCTCATGTGTTATTATGTTTACAATCATCATGTGATATGTATCAATGTAATTACTGATTTGCCATATATCGATCAGTTCTTTTTATGATCATTATCCCCCTGAGGAAGCCTCAAGGCGAAACATGTTGGGGCATCCAGGAAAGAATGGCTTCTGCTTAATTCATTATGAACAATCAAGATTTCTGTTATCATACTATATTACTATCACATCATGTCTACCTATTGACCAGTTTACCAATTATGATAATGTGATCTGTATTTTTAAATTACGTGTGAACAGTAAATTATTATTTTTTACATAATACCATGAGAGCATAAGAGGTTTTCTTTAAAGCCCCCCCCCC
>NW_017307388.1:517980-533875 GCF_000935625.1 Nanorana parkeri
CCCCCCCTTTCAGGCCCCTGCATACCTGAAAGTGGTATTTATTTACACAAAGCTACACACATGTCTACTACATGTGCCAGGACGTAAAGGTTGATGGATTAATCTGCCCTTAGTGAAAATGGCCACTGTGAGAATAATGGAAAGGACAAGAAAAATAAGGTATTTAACTATAAGTATCTGTTTGAAGATTGTCATTACTAAACATTTCTAAAGGTGCCTTTGTTGTCATTTCAAAGATATGGGTAAAGTTCCTCTTAAAGTGCATTGAGTTTTGAAGAGACTTTTCGGCCTCCAGGAATAAAACTGCAACATATTCTGTATAAACCAGCTTCATTTTTTTTTTCTCTAGAACATGTAACTTTTAGTATGCTGAGTTTAGAAAATGATAAGCCAGCTCATGGGCCGGAGTCAGCCACTTGTTTTTTGAAAAGCATCTCTTTTCTTTAAATGTGCAACTTTCATCAATGAGTTTGGAATGATAGTGTCAGCTAAGCTATTTTCTGAGAAAAACACATATGTTTCCTCAACATGTTTTAAAAAATATGTAATTTTCAACTTTAACCCAACAGATCTTAAACCTGCTGGATTAGTGCAATGTTTACATTTCCGCTATGGGTCTATTTATTAATTGATAACTTTGTAATTCATTAAGATACCGTAACAGAGTAATACATATATACATTTTTAGGGCAGAGAATGCTTTCTTTTGGTGATATCACCTTGAAAAATTATTTTATTTTCTATGTAAATCATAAACATTTGTAAAGGTGTCTTTGTTGTTATTTTGAAGATATGGGTAAAGTTCCTCTTTAAGCAACTATTATATGTCCCTTGGATTTGACTTGGTACCAACCTCTTGCATACTTAAATGCAATAGTCAGATCTTGAGATTGGTTGTGCTGTTTGTCAGGCAGTTGTTTGTACCAGCATCTACTGGAAGGTATTGAGGCATAAGCCACTACCTGTCATTAGGTGTATTGGAGTTCTGCACTCAGGCATATATTTTGTTAAATATAGGGGGGTGAAAAGGGGTAATAGGGGAGGGTAATTAGGGTGGTAATCAAGTGACCTACCAGTAGATTAGAGGGGTCAGATTAGGGAGCCATAAACCCACAATCCCTCATATTTGTATTGTATATGTGCATTAAACTATTTGGGCTGAAGTTGTAATGCATTAAATATGTTGTAATGCTGTTTTTATCTGCTTGATGTTAAAGTAATCCTTTTCTAGTTTAAATGCAATATTAAGGCAATATATACTTCCTTAATAAGTTACATTTATTTATATAGTGCATTAAGTATTCACTAGGGCTGATTTTCAGGGACATTGTGCAAGGTTGACAAACTGGCACAAAATGCCCAAAAGACCATTGAAAGTCAGGTTTTATAAATAAGTATTTGTGAAGCAGCCCAGTGCATTTCATAATGATTCAATCGTTTTATTCAAGTAACATTGCAGATGTCTGCTCAAAGCAATAAAACATAACATAGTGCTGTACAGTTTGTGCATAATAAAAGCATTCAGTTCAGAGGGAACATAAAACGAAGGTTTCTTTAAAAGTATAATGTATACAACAATAGAGATTGGCCACCTTTAATAATTACTGAGCCCAGAGGCAACATTATAAAGTGATACCAGCTGCAGAAGGAAGGAGATTTTATAGTAGTTTGGTTTAGTGAAAGAGTAGAGAATGGAGTTGATTTACTAACGCAATAGAGAGTGTTAATTTATCAAAGTCAATATTCAATTTGGAAAGGACATTTTCACTTTACAAAGTAAAAGTTAACTTAATGTAATTAAGCTGAAGTTTACTTGTGTCAAATCAGGTGCAAGCATAAAAATGTTTTTTTTTCTTTGCACATAATTGGGTATCCACAGTGAACACAGATTCATCTTATTTACTAAGCTAAGTGATCATTCTCATTTGCAAAAGGAACATATACTTTCCAAAGTGAACATTCACTTTGCTAAATGAATAGTCCCTATTCTGTTAGTAATTCAACCCTAAAGTTTCACTGAGTATACTGAATGTTCCTTATCTTATTGAATAATAGGGATGGATGAATCTGGGTATGGTTTGCTGGGCTTTAGTCAAACCCATTGCGATGTCCAAAAATTGTAAACTGAACCCCAATGAAATCTTTGGGGGGCAAATTTTGAAAATCAATTGTGGCAGTTTCAAGGTTAAAAGGCAAGTGATTGACAAATAAAGGGAAGGGGGAGCCTGACACTGCCACGGTCATGGCATGTACAAATGTTAAATAAATGTATAAAACAAACCGCACAGCATGGAGAGGGTCCACCTTTTAATGCAACTTTGATGGTGACAACTGGAAAACAGGAATCCTTTCAGTTACATGCTTGCAAGATAGTTGCAAACCGGATGTGGTGTTAGGGACAGTCACAGTACAATACTTTTATACAACATTACAACGCTGTATTCTGGCACCATATTTTGGATGTGTAATTGATTTTTTACCTTTTACAATTTTGCTTGGATTAAATATAGCAGCAGTACCCCAATCAAATTGATTACAACTTGGAAAAGACTGTTTAGGTAGTTTAGGTTGCAACACCTGAATTTAGCCAATAGTAATAGACCTGATATGTAGGGGAGGAAGAGACAAGGAAGGTTTCATTCTAAAATAAACATTAGCAAGTATTATTTCAGAGGCAACAGCCAGAAATTTTGTACAATGGCTGGAGAGTATTTAAGCAGCGTCTTTGTAAGCCATGTAAGAGGCAGATGGAGAAACCCAGTTTTTTGACAACCCCTCCCAAGCTTCATCCTGGCTGGATAAATTTGACCGCCGTCGTGCCTCATTGGTCACCTGAGGGCCCAGCAATCCGCACGGAGTGGTTTTCTTTCTGCTCCACAGTATGGTAGCCCACCCCATCTAGCTGTGCGTGTTAGATGAACTCTCCATCTCCCTGTTGTTGGCATTGCCGCACTGGAAGGAGTCCCTATGGTGTTTTGGTTTTGTTTTGGGATGCCTACTGCCATCTTCTCCCGACAATTTCCCTGCGTGGTCGGTACTACCAATGGTTTTTGCTTACTGCTCAAGTTCTACTGCATTACAAATTTTTTCCTGGAACTCTACGGGTTGTTTTTTCTTTTCTTTTTTTGTTTGTTCCATATGCTCCTGATGCTCATTCGACGGGATCTGCTGTGCCTACCCATACACACTAGAGGCCTTCATGGACTGGTCTTGTTCTGCACTCCTATAGTTAGTCTTTACCTGTTGCCGAATGTCATGCATCGCCTATGTCTGATCACCTAGTGACACTTGTCCCCTGGAATGTGAGGGGGTTGGGTGATGCAGCAAAACGGCGCTCTGTTTTTGATTGTATTCTATGTGTTAAACCCTCTGTTATCTGCCTGCAGGAGACACATCTGACCAGGGACACCTCCGGTGCCCTGAGCAGGCGCTTTTGTCAAACTACTTATCACTCCTGTTACTTCTCTTACTCCAGAGGATTCTCAATCCTCATTCATAAAAATTCGCCGTTCTCCTGCACGCAGATGAAAGTAGATGAAGCGGTACGCTATGTATTTCTTCACTGTCACATTTTAGAGCTAACCTGTGTTATTGCCTCTATTTATACCCCACCGCCATTCTCCAATGCTGTGCTCAAAGACCTGGCTCGCTTTCTGGCGGATAAACTGTTGATTCCAGTCCTAGTGATAGGAGACTTCAATGGTGTCTTGAACTCAAGTCTTGATAGGTTCCCTCATAATTTAGCCAGGGACCAAGCGCCTGACACCCCTCTCAGCAGGCTCTGCGCGGAAATGGGGCTGGTGGATTTGTGGCGCCTAACCCACCCCGAGGATTTGCAATATACTTGCCACCCCAAGTCCCATAACTCCCTCTCACGAATCGATCTAGCCATGGGCACACCCGAAATGCTTATGTATGTCAATTTAGTAGAAATTCACCCGAGATGTCTCTCTGACCACTCCATGCTATCTGTCCAAATACGCCTGGGCAGGCGCTGGTCCACACTCCCCTGGCAGCTACACCCGTTCTGGCTGACACTATTTCAGGACCACGCAGCATTGGAGAGTGACGTTCGATTTTTCCTGTCTGTCAACACCCCTTCCTCACCTGTCAGTGTGGTATGGGACAAATTGAAAGCTTACCTTAGGGGAATCTTCCTCAAAAATGTTAGCTCCATTAAGTCTAAGACCAGCGGGAATTGTCCCAGGCCCATCAGCGAGTAGCTGACAGTGAACGGGCGTATGTGCGCGCTCCCACAGCAGAGGCCAAGGCTGACTGGTTGACAGCGCAGAGCTCCCTCAATATCCTACTGGAGTTCTTTATATATCCAAGTGAATGGACATGAGTCTTTTCTATAAAAATGATGCATATTGTGGTAGAAGCTGCTGCTCTATCTTTATAGCAAGACAAACTGAAGAATATGCAATTAATATAGTAACTGAGCTTCTCCCTCCGCCCAAAAAACCCGCTTGGTGAAGAACAGTTTTTTTTTTGATTGACATTTTTTTATTTTTAAAATTTTTAAAGATACACAATACACAATAATGCATAAAAATAAGCAAAGTCACAAAAATAGCACAATAGACATTAGACATGTGAATGGGATGTTGAATTGCATTCTAGAAGCTACCGTCTATATCTCCATTGATTTGAAAAAGAGAATAAAAAAGCGCCATTATCAATCGATATAGCTATATCGGGGCTATCTCTGACTCTGCAGGGGTTACATATTTTCCGAGACTTCTATGCCTCACTGTAACAAACAAGGGCTGGCTACTCTGACCCCGAACTTCTGGCCTATTTGCAAGGTATCTCCCTTCCATCCTTCTCACCTGCCGATGGCATGGACCTGGAGGCCCCTAATTCTCTGGAGGAGCAGGAAAGCGCAATAGCTAGTTTCCCTACTGGTAAGGCCCCTGGCCAAGATGGACTTCCTATTGAGATGTATAAATCATATCCTACGGCCCTTCTCCCCACCCTTCTAGAGGTATACAATTATGCCTTTTCCTCAGGCTATCTACCCGATACGATGTATGAGGCCATCATAGTTGTGCTACCAAAAAAAAACCTGCTGCTACCGGAAGCGTATAGACCTATTTCCCTTTTGAACACCGACATTAAGATCCTGGCTAAAGTACTTGCAAATAGACTATCACAAAAAATTGCTTCAGTGGTTCATTCGGATCAATCCGGCTTCATGCCCAACAAATCCACAGCCATTAATATACCCGCAGGGTGTTCCTGAACATTCAGGTCCCCGTAGACAACCCGGGCGGCAAGGCTTTACTCGCTTTGGACATCGCAAAGGCGTTTGACAGTGTCGAATGGCGGTATCTGTGGGCTGTGCTGTCCGCTTTTGGCTTTGGTCCCAATTTTTGCAGGTGGGTGCGCTTGCTGTACTGCCGCCCTTCTGCGAGGATTAAGATTAACAACTCCCTGTCTTCTACCTTTGCTTTGCAGAGGGGCACCAGGCAGGGATGCCCTCTGTCGCCTTTGTTTTTTGCCCCAGCCATTGAACCTCTTGCTGCACTGGTCAGGTGATCTGCCGATGTGATAGGCTTTAGGAGGGGCATACAGGAGGAAAAAATTGTCCTATATGCGGACGATACTCTGTTGTTCTTAGTGGACACGGAGGCCTCTCTGTCGAATGTCATGTCTCTGCTGTCGGAATTTGCCACGTACTCCGGTCTGGTTGTCAATTGGGAAAAGTCCTCCCACTGGATTCACTGCATGCCCCATTGGCTATGAATGTGGCGCACAACAACACTTTACAGCCTGGGAATCTGAGGAGCACCAATCCCAATCGCTTCATATTCTATTATACTTGTTTCGAGGACTGAGTCCCCTACATTACTTGGACAGTGACCTGTACGTTAAAACTCATTCTACTTTTCCTACCATGCGGTTGATGGGGCAGGTCTGGGATGCGGCTAAATCTGCGATGGGTATCTCTACCCTCACTAGGTACACTCCGCTGTGGCGGAATGGTCGCCTCCCGGAACTTCTCCCTCTCCGGGGCACTGTGGACTGGTCTAATAAGGGGGTGATATTGGTCTCTCAGATATATCGGGAGGGTAAACTATGTGACTTCCAACACTTGGTGGATACACATGGCCTCTCCGGTAGGTGGCATTTCCAGTTCCTCCAGATTGTACATGCCCTAAGGTCCCAGTTTCTTGGGGGTCCCCCAGTGATCTTGCCCACCCTGATACTTGACACAGTACTAAACTGGTCCGGTACTGGGATAAGATCATAAACACTCTCAACCTTGTATTTGCATCCTCCTTACCCAACTCACCATTGGTGTGCATCCTTGGCATTATAGAAGACACTGACCTCACCCATCACACAGTCTTGGCCCTTAAACGTGCCCTATTCACTGCAACCTGGTTGGCGGTCCATAGGTGGATATCCTCTTCCCCACCTACACTAAAGTTGTGGCATGTGGAACTGGATATGATCGCTGCATATGAGTGCATCACCTTTCAACAAAGGGGTACCCTGACCCAGTTTCACTCCCTATGGGATAGATGGTTGACATATCGTGGACAGGACATTTATGCGTAGATGTCGTCCGCACTTGCTTACTAGTGATCCTAGTGATCTGCCCCCCATTCCTTTGTCGAACATGTAAGAACCCCTGATTACATGGTGGAGTGACAGATATCTACGTTGCAATGTTTATGTAGTGTGTTCACAAGGCTCTCACAGTAACCGGTATCTAATGTGCTTTTCAATTGGCTGGCAGTATATTCTTGTCGAATTACATTCTGTAATCCTTACATATATTTTTGTTTTCTCTCTTTTCCCTTTTGTTTTTGTTTCTGTATGTGCTTTTTGTACTTTACACTATGCAAAAATGAATAAAAATCATCTGATTTAAAAAAAATAAAAAAATATTGCACCTGACCTGCGGCTGCAGAAACATTGTGTGAGGCACCTGTGCATAGGCAGGAAATATGGCACACATGTTAAAGCACAATGCAGGATTCATAATACAGTATAGTTTCTGAGCTTCTATTTTTGCAATGCCATAATGTATTGTCTTAACATTTAAAAAAAAATGTCAAAACAGAGTGCATAAAAACCCTTTAAAATCATAACTCTACAAAACCACAACATTACAATTTTTGCCTCTAGGGCTTAGCCATGGAATTTGTGTGTAGCACCTTTGCATGGCCTGAACAACAGAATAACCCTCAAACATTGAGGGGCAATGCAGAATCGACATGAAGCAAACATTTGAATTTATGCAGCTGAGGGTCAGCAGCAGAAAGATAGAGGTGGCAGGAACTGGTAAAGGTGGCAGGCCAGGAGAGGTGGCAGGAGGCAGGAGCCAATGGTAGGCCGCTCGGCCAGCTTTGGCTTTCAGCACGGCTCAGCCAAGCCGGGTCACTCGGCTGAGCTGCTCGGCCAAGTTCGGGAGCTGTACAGTTTATAGTGAATAGCCCGTACAGCAGCCCTTCGGTTCTACTTAACTGAAGGGGTCCTGGGGCCGAAGCTAGCAGAAGGATCATCCGAAGCTACGGCTAGATCCTTCTGCTGCTTCGTGAATATACCCCTATGACTCCCAAAGATCTCAATAATGAGATGAATGTTCAAAGGCTCCTGTAAATATTTCCAGTATCAATCTAGTACGCATCTGTAACTGACTGACTAGAAAGTTTTTTACTAGTGTGTTGCATACATAAGTATCTGTATTATGACACCACTATGGCAGATCATGCATTCAGTCATGCGTTTATCTTCATTTGCCCAATTTTGTGGGTTTGATTTATTATCATATTTAGTCCAATTACTCTACTTTTTCACTCTGTTAGTACCTTAGTTACTATATTGTGTTAATATACAAGTGTTTGCAGCAACATCAGTAACATAAGGGTTAAGGGTTGATAGATGTTGAGTAAAATCGTCCCTTGTAGTGATGTTTATTGCTGGTGGAGAGTGAGCTCTGTAACCCTATTTGTGCATGAATGACTTATCTGTAAGTAATATTTGGGTCACTCTCTATAACACTGTTTGTATTATTACTACTTAAAATGCTTGATTGGTTGTTGCTTACTATGATGATGAGCAGCCACATTAGCTGCAAATGAGTAGGTGCCAAAGAATTGAACCAGGATATTGGATAAATATACATATTTAAACTCTGAATAAAGAATATACTACAGTTGTTAAGATAATTATGGTTCACATTTCTGTCATAAACCCTCTTACATCCCTTGAGGTAAGTACAACAGGAATGTGTGTACTTACCTTTTGTGTCAGCAAAATTAGGTATCAAAACTAAAGCATCATCTTTCTAATTTTACTTGTATTATATTATGTTTAACTCTAATGACAGGGTCACTTTAAAGGATCTTGGAAAGTATACATCCTTGGTCTATGCATACATTGCAGTCTCTATTTTCAAAGTGTCTTGAACCTTGAAATGATGCAATTATGCTATTTGTTGCTCGAATAAACATCCAGGAAAACTGCATGTACAGGTTTTGTGCAAATAAACCAGCTATTGTGAGAAGGGGGCAACATTGAATGTTCCTAATGTATTTTCTCTTCTGGTTGAATGTTCTTCTTATGTCTGTCTAATTTGCTCCAGTAAAACACTGATTCCCATTGCCTGTCAACGGCAACCAGCAGAGTGTACAGCAAGCTGCATTGTGAAAGCTGGAATAGGCAAATTGTAAATACAGTAATTTAGAGGAGAAGGAGAGGGTGGTTTAGAGAGAAAGACAATAAGGGAAGAAAAGGAGCGATAAATTACAGCCCCAGAAACATGCCCTGCATACCATAGAGAAAAATGAAGAGATAAAAGGATTACTGGAAAGCTTGATTGTGGGATGCAGAGAGAATAATGAGCAAGAATGGTGTTGAGTTGGTTAGTGCAAGACATTAGGAAAGATCACATTGCAGCTTTGTTAAGCTTGCAGATTGAACCAAAGAGACATAATTCTGAGGAATAGGGACACAATATTGACTAAGGGGAATGGAGGGGGTTGGAATAAGAGGCAGAGGATAAAGAAAAAAAGGATACAGAAATGTAAAAAAACAAGCAGTGTCAAGGGAGGAAGAAGGATGTATGTGGGGTAAATCAGATACAGATATAAAAAGAACATTCCAGCAGAAAAAAAACACTGTAAGAACATTCAAATTGCCTCATAACAGCTGGTTAATTTGCACAGAAAGAAAATGTACATGCAGTTTTGCTTGATGAATAGCTATCAAAATATGCAAATTTGTTATAGATAGACCCCTAAGTAATGTTTGTGTCACAATTCTGTCTTTAAAAAAAAAAAATGTAGCTGTACATGTACATGGCTGCAGTGAACCCAGGCACATTAGTGCCTGCGTTCCAGTCCAGTGCGATCCGGAAAAATGCCCCTTTCCATCTGCAGCGCCTGACACATTATGCCAGCAGCCGCACAAGCACTGCAGGAGCATAGCTGTAGCCAGCTCCTTTAGCTGTATGCCCCCAGGGGGCTTCGGGGAAATATTAGGGGTCTAAACAGCCCCCGATATTTCCCTTTTAAAATAGAAAAAGAAATTGAGGACACATAGTCCTCAATCTCTTTTTCTGTAGCCTCTGTTCTAAATGAATGGAAAGCACAGAGGCTTCACATTCATTCAGAAAATATTTTACTATCACCCAGTTCCTGAATGGGGAGGAGCCTCTGTAGTGAGTGCTTCTCCCCATTAAGAAACTCATGAATGAACAGGAAGTGATATGAATCACATCCTGTTCATTCATAACTGGGGACACATGGTACTATGGGGTCTATTCACTAAGCTGCCGAGGGCAGCCGATTGAACAACCGGCCCCAAGTGAAGTGGGCCGAACACTGTTCGGCTATTTACTTCAGGCTTGTACGGCTGATTTCATCGGCATGTACATCGGCTTGCTTCGCATGGCTTCGGGTCGGCCGAACATGCTCAGTATGTTCGGCCGACCCGAAGTGCAGAAGGAGTTTGACTCAGCCGATCCAACATCTGGATCGGCTGAGCCGAACCTCCCTCAGAGGGACCGAGCAGAACAGAAAAATAGTTAAAAAGTACAAAAAAATTAAATAGAAAATGATTGTGCTGAGCTAGCAATCACAGCTAGCTCTGCCCAACTGTGTTCTATTGTCCGGCGTAAAAAAAAACTCTCCCGGGCGCTCTGGGAGTCTCCCTCTCCCGCTCCCAGCCGCCCAGGAAAGAAACACTGCTGTCGGCTTTCGGCCAATGGCCGGCCGCTCGGCCAGAGACTGAGCTGCTCGGCTAAGTTCGGGAGTTGTACGGGCTATTGTGAATAGCCCGTACAGCAGCCCTTCAGTTCTACAGAACCAAAGGGGTCCTGGTGCCGAAGCTAGCCAAAGGATCGGCCGAAGCTACGGCTAGATCCTTCGGCTGCTTCGTGAATAGACCCCATAGTAATCACCACTCGGCCTTAGTTCTGTGACAGCACTTCTTGGATCCCCGCAGCATACCGATGGGGAGAGCAGCAGGGATCCAGAGAAGCACCACGGGCGGGAGGAGAAGCCATTGCGGTCTACCACTGATCGCTATGCGATCGACTGGTAGATCGCGATCGACCTTATGGGCACCCCTGATCTAATGAATTACAATCAGTATTTTCACACCTTGCATCTAGATGCATTTATCTGTAGACAGTTTATGTACGTTTTAAAAAAAAAAAATAGAAGCCAGGTGCATCTAGGAACTGATTTGGACTTCTAAACACACCAAAATGCATATAAACATGAGTTGATGCTAGGATTTGGTACCAGATGCATCCAAACGCATATTCAACCGCACATAGATGCACTTAAACTGTTAATTTGTAAACTTTCACAAGCAGGGCCCTCCTAACCCTCTTGTACTGAAATTGTATTGTATTGTAAATTGTATTGTAACTATACTGTCTCCCCCATTTTGTAAAGCGCTGTACAAACTTTTGGTGCTATATAAATCCTGTAATAATGATACACACATGTCATTGAAAGCATCCAGAAACATAAACACGACATCTAGCCTGACAGATTTTGCCTCTGCATATAGAGGACAATAATGCAAGTAGAAAGTGTGACTAAAGCCATATACAACACCAGGGAATATTTTAACAACCAAACTATATTATGCCACTGAGTCCTTCCTTACTTAAATAAACATTTTCATTCAGCTTGAGGCTCTTTCAAAACTACACAGGAACTAGCCACCTGGATAGTTTTACTCTCAGTCTTTGATTTCAATTGAAACATTTTAACAATGACTGTATAAAAAGGAATAAGAGAAGGGCCGTGGAAAAGATAGAATGGCAAAATGCCAATTCATTTGTTTTGAAACAAAAAGAGACAATAAGAGTTACATTACACGAGCAAAGGTTTCAATGAGGTCTCTGTGCCTTCCATCTGTTCCCATTCATACCAGAAAAGATTGATGTTCTTTTCAAACCTTAAACGTGGGTTATGTGTTTGTGTGCTTAAGGCTAATCATTCTATTTCAGATACATCTAGCAAGCAATAGCTATTTTATATTGAATGGCATGTAATAAAAGAAGCATAAACTAAATAACCATTTGCAAAATATTCTAATCTATATGTTTATGGGAACCCTGGTTTATTTTGCTGTTTATTGTCTTTATACTGTATAACACAAAGGAACTGTGGCCTAATGCTGGATGCACCAAATAAAGGTTTTGCATTGATGCATGCACCCCTGATGGGCTCACAGTGCCTCTTACATCAATGCTTAGAGAATTCTATGTATAAATTGTATATGTACACAATATAGAAAACATCCTAGCAATGACTGAACCATTGCAATAATGCATACAATGCATCCAGGAAATAGAAAATGTTTACCAAATGCCATTGAATAATATTACATCATGCACTGCATGTATTATTGAAAAATACATTTTTTTGGAGGCGATTCTATGCTGTTTTAAATTATTTGGCAAAATAAATGCATTTTAAAGCCCATCGCCAGGATAATTTCCTGGGACTTTAGCCAAACTTATATTAAATAGTAAAGTTTAAGGGAAAACAAAACTTTCAATAGCACTAAAGCATTTTCTTCACACTTAGCCCTGCCCAAAACCCTATCCCTTAATGCCAAAATTATAACCTTAAATTTCTTTAACACTAAAACACCCCGATACTCTTTACCTTCTGCAACACTCCAAGTACCCCAAAAAAGCATGACTCTACACTCCCCTACCTTCAATTCCTTTTTTTTCTTTTTTTTTGAGGACCATTCACACTAGCCTGTCTGCTAAAAAGCTTAATTTTAATGGATGTGCTAAAGCATTGCTGCATCTCCAGCAGTGTGCATTGTATCACACACTGCCAGAGATGACACTGTTTACAATTCATTTTTTTAATACTTTATGCAGAGTGTACAATGTGTACACTCTATTCAGGTCTCCGCACAGCAGCATGGTGCACTGTGCTGTCATGCGGTGACTTGCCATGGTATCCACTGTGCTGTAATAAAATGCAGCATGTTTGTAATTTATCGCAGCTCAGCGCCCATCACATCCATTGTGGTGTGAATGGGCAGTGGTGTGGTACAATGCAGGTCACTGCAGTGATGTGTGAATGGGCCCTAACAGAATATCTTAAAGCTCGTCCACTGTGCATCACTTTTGAATGGCCTTATATAATATCAGATCTACTACCTTTGATATAATTTTATTTTACTGTACCTTAAGAGATTTTAAATTCCTCTAACTTAAGTTGAAAACATTTCAAAGTAGTAACCCATTCGGAAGTCTCTAAATATTTTGCATTTAAGAGTAAACGTCTAAAAACATGACTACTCAGTAGCTATTTGTAAATTGCTACACTCTGGAATTAGACAAGCACGTCAATTCTATTCCCAGCAAAAATCCTGATCTGAAAGAATTGACTTTTTTACCTTTTAAGTGAAAAGTTTCTTCCTCGCTGTCTTCCTAAACATCAGCACATGTGCCAAATGGGGAGGAGGCCTCATCACCAAGCTTATGAGTATGTGTATTAAGCTGTCCTCCTCCTCCAATTACAAGAAATGAGGCAGTAAGATATACTTATCTTGCTGAACTCAGTATGAGCAAATAAGATTGACCAAATCCTCTGAGAGAGCAAACTCATTAGATGTTTTAAATTAACCTTGAAAAATAATATACTGCCCCTATGGTCTGTGCTTCAAGTGTCAGCATTAACATGACGCCAGGTTCACAGCAATGAGTTCAGGACCATTGCAGATGATGTAATTATACAATGCAGTGACAGGTTTGGTAGAAAAGTGCTAGTGGCTGGGGACTCTCCAATGTAGCCAAAAACTCTGTTTAGTAGTGAAAGAACCTAGGTCCCATCAGGCTCTGCGGGGTCTCAGGCTGAGACCACCAAATACACCTGTGAATCAACTTTGAATGATCTCAGAAGTGTCTCAGAAATCCAAGCAGAATGTACATAAAAGCTGCCTGCCTGCTCATTGTCAGCTTGACAAAGCTCCCCTTGAACTGCGTTGTCCAAACATTCTCCACAGAGCCATCATAATCCTCATGGATCAACCCAGAAGATCTGTGGCCCTACAAACATCTTCAGACCATCAATGTGGGACTCCCCTTTTGCTGGCTACAGAAGCACTAGAAAGAAGTAGACCACAAGACTAAACTGGCTTGTATAGACCTCAATCTGACAGATCCAGCCTCAAGCTATATTGTGACAGCAGGATGAGTGCATCAGAGGACTTGTCCAGCTTTTCAGCTATGATCTGACAGTTCCAGTCCCTGGGCTGTTTCTTTGAGTGCATATTATTATTTTCTTCTAATAAAGTTTTATTTGAATGTATACATGATCAGATCACTGGTCCTTCTTCCTTTTTATCCCCACGTTTTGCCAGTCATAGCCTTCCCTGTAGCAGCTGAAGGAAAAAGTGACAAAGTGTATCCAGAATTTACTCTTTGATGTACAGCTCATTGTTTAACTCCTTATCCATCCAGATAATGTGCTAGGTTGTGGCACTCCCTTTCTGCTTTTGTTTTTCTTTCTGGTTCACTGCAGATTTCCTCTACCTGTCTCCTTGGGTGCAGCACACTGAGTACAGTCATTAACATTCCAGAACCTCAATATATTTCAGAATTTTATACTATGGATAGTGAACTTGTCTTTTGAAGAACTACAAACTTGTCTGCTAAAAGCTGCCTTTGCCTATTGACACAAGCAATCATATAGTTCCAGAATCTAGGCAGTCATTATAAAACAATTGCATGTTTATCAGCAGATTGTGCAAATCTGCATGCGTGTATTCAAGGGGAACAAAAATAAACTCCAATTCATTGGTTCACTGATTTGCTCATTACTAGTTTGCAGCTTTTTGTTACAAAATAATAGGTATAAACAGATGTTGTGATTGCTTAAATGGTTAATTTCCACTGCTATTAACCACTTGCCATCTGCCCGTTGTAAAAAAACGGACGGACGGCACTGCAGCATTGGCGGGTTGCAGTCTCCAGACGGCATTTTTTTTCTGCTCGCGCGCCCCCTTGCGGGCACGCACGGGCAGAAAAGACCCGACCAATGCAAACACCCGTTACCGGGTGTTTCACATATAGATGATCGGTGGCTCCATAGCCCGCCGATCGATTTCCACATTGAAATGTTTCTTTTTTTTCATAAATATTTGTCTTGGTTTGTGCAGCGATCTTCAAGAAATTAAAGGCATGTAAACAAAATAAGGTGTAAAAAAAGGCATCTCTCCTGAATGGTATCTTTAAAGAAAAACTCTGGTCATAGCCATGCTTAACCCTTACAGTGGGGCTACTCCAACACTGCAAGAGTTAAGCGCTAATTTTCATCTAGGGATGAAAATAAAAAAGTTATACTCACTTGAACCTGTTAGACTTATCCCTTCAGCCTGCCTCCCCCTCCACTACTGCATCTAAGGTCCTGTGAGTCATTACATCCTATACAGTGTATAGGACATGAGGAAGCCAAGGGACATTCCATTGCTGTAGCAGATGGGGAGAGAGGCTGCAGGGACTGGTCTAAAAAGCCAGCTGGCTGCGGGGTTCAGGTGAGTATAACTTCTTACATTTCATCCATAGATATAAACAATATCATTCCTAATCCCTAACAATGAGTTTGAATTTTTCAAACTGCTCACCACAATACAAGTACTTTCTCGTAGTTTTTCAGTATCATAATTTGTGTGACTCCCTAACTTTACATGGCAGCCAAAGCCTCCATTTCTGTTAACATATAAACTTTAGTTATTATTCCTATTTTCCTGTAAATTATGTCCTTAAATGACATTGTGAATAGCTGAATTCTCTAACAACAAATGAATTTGAGACATTCTGTTAATTGCTTTTGTAAATCCAAGAGTCTTTATTCAGTACTGTAATTTTGTAGTGACATCACTCTGGTGTCTTTACATTCTAGTGCCAAGAGGCTGTATTTTTAGTTGAAGATGGCCGATGCATATCTAAGGCACAATAAACCACTTTGATAAATGACATTTTAACCATATGAGTGTTCTGACTAATATCTGTATTAAAATCTATTTTTGACATGACCATTTTGGGTCATTCATTTTATCAATTGGCTTAATTGTCTCTCATAGCATGGAATAATACATTCGCTGTTACATCAAGGTATCAGGATTTTCCAGTACAATTTTCTAATGTGAAATAAGGTTCAATTATGTTTATGGAAATATAAAAACACTGATTCTCCCTTACTCTCACTGCCACTGTCTACTTTCTATAAAATCAGCCCTAATGTTTATGGGCTCAGGATATAATTCCATACAAGGAAGCAAGCTCTAACTGGGATCTTTGCTCCCCTTTGGATTTTTTTGGATTCCTAAACTTTTTTAGATAAAAGCTGCTTATGTACAATGTATAGAACAGTAATATATATATATATATATA
>NW_017307388.1:534592-537890 GCF_000935625.1 Nanorana parkeri
TATATATATATTAATTTTACCACAATGACATTTAAATTATAATTTTCTTTTAGGAACTGTTGGTTACCCTAGCTTATCATGACTATGCACACATTTATTCTGTCCCTGTTCTGCTTCACAGAATGCTGTAAACTTTATCAACCCCCAATGTGCCAAAGCCTGCCAGTCAAAACTATTTGGGGAGTGCCGCAGGTGTCAGCATTACAAAAAAATACATATGCCAATCTAAAATCAACTTATGGACAGTCCAGTATCATCTAAAATGAACTACATCCCAATTTTTATAACAAGACAACCCAAATAGAAAAGTGGGACTTTTCACACATTTCTTGTATAAAAATGACTCTTTGATTATGCAGAACAGTTATAAAAACAAAGTACATAAAAACGTGGGTACTTTGCATTCCTATATGAGACAAATAGTTCCCACATACCACCTGACTTTGTTGTGTCATCTGAGTGGGTGAGAGTAAGAATCCAACATGTTTCACAGTTAACATGCTCCTTCAAGGAAGTAAGGGAAAATCAATATAAATAAAGAAACATCTACAATCAGCGCAGATTTCTATCTAAATGCATTGCTTCAAACATTTTCAAAAGCTACCCTCAATCTGTTTCAATTCTACTTACATGCATCATATCACAAGGGTTACCCAAGCATAGTTCCTAAATCTAATCACGAACTCAGAATGGTTGGGGACAGGGGAAACAACACAGAATAGATGTCCCTGGTGTCAGCGACACATCTTAAGGATTGATAATACTATAGTCCATTTACAGTGGTCTGTTTCTTACTTGTCGTTGCCTTCAATAGTATTCCATTCCTATGTATTCATATCAACACTTGTAGACACTCATAGATCCTACTATTCCTCTGCCATCTCTCACTCTTATACTATTTTAGTATGTAATTTGTACCTGTCTGTATTAGACTGCCCCTATTTATAGGATAATCCACCCCTTCAGAGGTATTCATATACGCTACCCTCACCCCTATGTTTCCAGATGGTATCTGTAGGTCAAAACAACATCACAATCATCTCCATAACTTAATTGCACATCCTCTCTATTGTATTATCACTTTTCTTAGCATTTATACAAACCTAAACATCCTTCAGTGAGTCAGGCACATAGGTCCAAATGTCTAATGACTTGTCCTTTTACTGCATACCTCCCAGAATTACCACAACCATATAACTATAGTCCAAATCTGTATACCTCCTGTCTGCTATAATCATACGTAAGTTGTATGGATAATATACAGACTTGTTTCTCTGACACTTAGATTTTGGAAATATCCTTAGTGGGTGGTGATGCATTAATTGTCCTCCTCACTATTCCTATTGCAGACTGCAGATGACCGGTCCCCCTTTTGGGCTTGGGGATATGGTAGACTAAACTACATTGAGCCATGACACTGGGGACATCTTCTAGTCCCCATTGGCTCATGCCCTTGTCCAGTATGATGGTGGCTGGGCTTCCGCCATGCCGGGATGTTTAGTTTTAAAATCCATCTCTGCCTGTTTGTCCATACTGTGCATGTGTTGGTAGGCAAATCCAGATCGCCTATACAGGGGTGCATGTGCATATTCGCAGGTGACGTCACATGCTCCAATGATAGCAGATGGGGTTGGGATGGTGGAGGGGGATAGAAGGATTAGAGCTATAACTCCTCCTTCTCACATGAGGGTGTATTTCTTCCTCCCTCCTAGTACACAGTGGGTGTCCAGGATATGGTGTCAGTGACAGTTGATTGTTAAGTGAGCCATATTATGGGAGGGGAGGGAGTATATTATTTGTGAGGGGGTTCCCTTCTGGTTCTCTGCCTAACTTTATTGAAGGAGATCATTGTTGGTAGTCTAATCTGTTTGATGATGTTGGTGATGATTATGAACATCAATGTTTAAAATACCTCCGAAGGAAACATAGGAGGATTACCCTAGTACCTGCAGGCACAATTTAAGTAAGTTATGATTGGATATACGGTATGTGTAACTGATATGCTCATGGAAGGAGGAGGAAAAGCATGCAATAAGAGTCCATAGATATGGCTAATATGTGCACCTTTAGGGGAAGAGTATAATAAAAAGGATGCATTAGCAGAACTTGCAGGCAAGAGGCTGCTCTGCAACTCGGAAGATAAAAAAGAGAAATGGTTTATTAGCCACTTTGCTATTTTTTAACACTGCTAGGGGTATATGGCACAGGAGTTAGCAAATAGAGGTTTCTTTGTAGCACACCATTGTAGCACACAAGTGTACGGTGGTGTGCCACACACAAAGGGCAGCTCTGCTCGTTTCAAGTGTTAAGAAAAGCCTGTTTGTAGGAGTTCAGCCAGCTTTTTCCCATTAGGTTCTTCCCCTGCAGCTATACCTCTACTGTAGCGGAACAAAGTCACCAGATTAATTAAATGTAATAGCAGCTATGGCAAAGGAGGGACACAATAAGGGGTAGTTTGGAGCACACCAGTGTTGTGCAGAAGTGTGTGATACCATGCTACACACAAAAGGCAGCTTTGCCTGTTTTGGCAACAATTGTGAAACCAGTCACCTGTGGAAGGGTGGCCAGCCCTTTCCCAAAAGGTGCTCCTCATTTACCTATGATACAGGGTGGGGTATCCAGCCACCATAATCCTCTTGGATGGTGTAAAAATCCTTATATGGTTTTTCCCCTTGGAAGGGGAATTTCCCTCTTCCTCCTAACTTCCAGAATTACAGCCCTGCTCCTCACTGCCAGAACCCCAAAATTCCTCCTCCTCCTTATCACTAGCACTCCAACCCTCCTACTCCTCTTCCCGACCAGTACACCAACCATCCTCTCTCCTATTCCTTCTCTTCTTCCTGCTGCCTCTGCCTCACAGAGGCATTAGGCAAAATATCCTGCTGCCTCTGATACACATCAGACGGTGTCATTCAGCAGAACCACAAATGGGATCATGTCACTAATCCCTGTCTTGTCATGGCTCACCATTCTGGCTGCCTTTTGAATCATTACAAGATGTTGCACACAACCTGAATCAGGAGCCACTGGTGTGGTGAAAAGAACCCAAGCTCCCCGGAGTCTGCCCTCATTCCATACTTATTGAGACAGCTGCTATATCATGGCAAATGTTGATCTCCAGCATATGGATGTATCGCAAATCAAGTGGTTGGCATCAGCTTTTGCAGTCACTGCATTTTGGTGAGGTGGACACTTGTTGGGTATGACCAACTAAAGTAGCCTCACACTCTTTTGGGTTGCTGCAGGACATCCTGAAAGTTAGGGTATGTAACTAGGAACTGCTGCACTACCAGGCTCA
>NW_017307388.1:537935-563428 GCF_000935625.1 Nanorana parkeri
TACTAGTTGTGCTGTTATACAGTTGTAAAAATATGTCACAGTGCAGTACAGTGCAGACAGTAAATATTCATATTAATGTGAAATGGGAATCGCATAGTTCATTTTCCTTAAGCCATTACCTTTGGTGTTAGTATAGTTGGTTAATATACTGCTCTCTTGTGGTCATTTTGGTTATTGCACCATGTTTTCTGTATTCCCTCCCTTTGTGTGTGATGTACTCCTTTCTTGATCTGCCATAAGATAAGGCTCCTGAGACTTCCCTCTCTGTCACTTGAGAGCACAGATTTCACAGCAGATATAGAGGTAAATTTGCAGATAAGTAAACAAAGTCAGGACTATTGGCCAGGGTGAGCAATGAAAGGGACAAGTAAAAGAGAGGTCAGAAACCCATCTAGGTCATACATGGGAAATTGGGAGCAAAGGTCAGGTCACAGATCATATCTGAAGACCATTCAGCAAAACCTTCAGGTACTGCTGAGCTTTAAATAGGCTACTTAGTGCCATCCCCAGCATAGGGTGGGCACATTTGCTCATGCACATGCCACAAGATGCTGGTGCATCAGTAACCTTGAGTGTTGGTCCATGTGTTATAACATCTACATGCATGTATGTCCACACTGACTTACAGGCACCACTATAACTCTGACCTTCCTGACAGACTGTTTCTTTAAACTTTCCAACATAAACTAACTGGGCACCTCTGTGTATCACCCACAGCCCGATTGGCTGGTTGAACCTTTCAGAGTATGGTAAAGAAAAAGGTGAGTTAGGATGGAAGATACCAGAACTGTTTTTGTTTTAAAGTTTCACAGTCTTTGACTACTTTTTCAAATTTGCATTTGTTGCAGATACTCACTGACAGGGCCACCATCAAAAATCATACAGCCTTCCTGACAGCCCCCCTACACATTGGCAGATCTTTTTGACCAAGAAAGATATAGAGGGGCTGGACTTATATCAGGGGCTGACTGGCAACTTTTAGCCCAGGGGGCAAGTACAACCCAGAGGCCCATGGTGCGGCAACTTGGCCCCCCTCCCACTCTGATATATAATGCTGATCAGGATTGGGGTTCATGGGTACTCAGATGTGTGCACACAGAAAAGGCAAGTAGACATGTAAACTGTGTCAACACAATAGCATACACTATAGGGATGCGCCAATACTGATACTAGTATCAGTGCCAATGCAGATTATTTGGACAAGTACTCGTACTCACCCAAATACACCAATGCCTAGCCCAATACTTGAACTTCCAGTATCAGGAAGCCGGACGGTGTGTAATGACTCCTTGCCTAGCTTCCTGAATGGTCGGGAAGCTGGACTGTGAGTCAATACCTGCCCCCAAGCTTTCTGATTGGCCAGAAAGCCGGCTTCAAGCTGCCTTGTCATTTGGTGCATGGAGCCAGCTTTCTAACCAATCAGGAAGCCAGGCGCTGTGTAATGACTTGTTGCCCGGCTTCCTGATTGGCCAGCTTCCTGTATATTCAAACTGATATGGATTCATAAGAATATAGGAAAGCACAGAATCATAGTACAACACAGAAGAATGAATATAATGTGTACATATGTTGGTATATAATGTGCCTATTGTTCTAAAATTTGTGTGAATTGAACAGCATGTACACATCAGTACCAACAACATGAGGTGCGCCAGGCATCAGGCTAGAATGGAAATACCAGGAAGACAAGCAGGGCCAGATACCTGGATGCTGCACACTGTCACTTCACCTCTACCAGGTTCAGTGCTAATCAGCAGTTCCCAGGTGGCTGTGTGATGGGGCACCAATGGGTCTACTCCTGGGAGGACACACATGTCCCCGCAGCACAGTTCTGCTTCCTCCTCCCTTACTGCTGCATTCACTACTAAAGATAGAGTAGACTGTCCATGCACTCCCTGCTCAAAGCATTCCACTAAGGAAAGGGGGAAATATCACTGCCATTAATAAGATTGATGATCAAATAAACATGAGTTTGGCTATCAGAGCATTTATAACCGAATATCTCCCCTCCTCCACCCACAGGCAGTCCCTGCTTGGCCCAGGCCCCTCTACTGACCCAACAGGGCCCAAACCCAGTATGGTAGGGATACCTGTAACCACCTAATGGTGGCTCTGCCCACAGTTGGTGTACATATCCCCCTCATAAGAATTGCGGAAATCTTGGAAATAGGTAAAAAATATTTGCAGGAAGCACTGGAGGGTGTTCACAATTAGTCTGGTAAGGTTGGGTCCCTGGATGAAGACTTCTAATGCTGGTACCCATAGTAGCATGTTAGTTCCTTGATATAATACAGGGCTCCTATGAGAATATAGAAAAAGTGGGAAGGGTAAAATACAAAGCCAGATAATGCAAAACTAAACATATTTATCCTATGATTATAATTAAACAATAGAGAAAAAAATGAAATTTAATAGGATATTGCAAAGGTGACAATATTTTACCATGTCTATTAACTGTGTTCAGAATATTTTTGGACTGTACTAATAAAAACTACAAATGTCAGCATTATATTTCCTAAATCGCCTAAAGCATTTCTGTCAAATAATTCTACTTTGGAAAAACATCTCTTGTGAGCACCATATAAGACTAGCAACTTCCATTGTTGTCATACAGCCAAAAAATGAAAGAAAATGATATTCTTAATATGGAAACACAGACGTAGGTGAGGGTATACTTTGAAACAAAATTAAATCTGATTACATCTTGTGACTATTTTCCACTATGCCTATGACTCATGATGTGCATGCAAGCATGAAAGGATTGTATCACCTTCTCGATACAAACTGGAGCAAAGAATAGGAATTTAATGGATAATCCTGTTCTGTTTTAGAATAGATCCCCTAACCTGTGTTCTGAATAAATGGATATTCTTTTCTGTGATCCTCTTTTTTTTCTTTCTGTTTAGATTTAATAAATCTGTACACAAAGCCGATCACAAAAGAAGATCTAGACTCCTTTATAAGTAATATCTACTTTTTGGGTGACTGACTGTACAGTGGCAAGAATGATTAGTGGTACGAAATCTACCTGTGCTCATTTCAACATACCACCACCATTCACTCAGTCTTTTATTGTCCATTATTTCCAAGCCTACCCGTGATCACATCTGATTGGACGTGTGTGGACACCATGTGCCATACGTTATGTGTAGCATCAGAGATGGTGCACATCGTTGTGTTTTTTTTATGCTGGGAAGAAAAGGCAACTACTAGATTGAACTGTCAGCAAAAATGGAATTCTGCACTTTTATTACCACAAACCTAAAGCTTAACTCCATGATAAGCAAATCATGTGTGTTATTCTTACTTGAATTTTGGTATGCTTTGTTTAGAGTTTTCAGATCTGTGAAGTAATACAGTGTGAAATGTTTCCTTTGTGTAGGAGTTTCCTGTAATAAAGATCAGTCAGTGCTGCTTTCTGTGCAGACTGACTGGTCTTGTATCTGCCTCCTCCTGTAGCTTTCTGTAGGCAACTTGTAGTGGGTGGCCGTGCTGGTTCCCTCTCTAAGTTCTGCTTACCTAACACTTATTTTAGGTAATATCTGGGTTTTCAAAGGCATTTATTGAACACAAAGTAGATTTATATCCTTTGTGGCTACTGAGTAATGTATTTAAATAAGAGTTTGTGCACACAAAATGCAGTTTAAAAAAAAAAAGTCCCAATTGTCACAAAAATAAAAAGACGATAACCCCAAAATCTGATCCTCCTACACAAACAAAACCCATCATCTAAGCAGCCAATGTTGAGGTGCAGCTGATACTGGAGCTAGAATTAACAAGATTATAACTGAGGAACTCGACCCCCTTTCATCATGGTGGACAAAGACAAGAGAACAAAGGTACTGTTCCTGGGTCTGGTTAGTTTTCTACATTAGGCCTTTGGTTTGAGGATGGTAGGTTGGTAAAAATTGCAAGAGATGTCCCTGGATTTACAAAGAGCCATCCAAAACCAAGCAGTGAACTGGACCCCCCGTTCGAGACAATATGAGATGGTGCTGTATGCCAAATTCCTGGATGAAGAATAGGACTGCAGCATATAAGAAATTGTGAAGAGGCACAAAGAAAGCTGTTTTAAAGAAACCTAAACGCAAATGACCATGCGGCTGTTGGAGGATGGAAGGCTTGTGATATAATCCATGCGTCAGGGACACTGGCACAGGTGACCCCACACCTCCGCAGGTACCCACACAGGCAGACCAACCACGTGTGATCACACGGACAAGGCAAGTATGTTACACGGACCAGGCAAGGATGTTAGATTTGTATAGTTTGTTTAATATACAACTTAGACTAATAGCAACAACCAACAACAAGGCTCAGGACAGCAAACAAAAGACACATGAAACAGGACTTCAAACAGGGTTCAGGACTCACCGGTAACAAGGTTCAGAACAGGATTCAGGCCTCACAGGTAAACACGGTTCAAAACAGGATTCTGGGTTCAGAACAAACAACAAACAACACTGAGCCATCGTCCTGACTGCAGGGAGGGTTTAAAATCCTCCCAGGAAGCACCAGGTGATGGCTAAGTGCTGGGAGACACCCGCACGTGAGCACTGGAACTGCAGGGCTAGCTCCAGTGCCACCTGGAGGCGCTCTGGATCCTAACACCATGTTCCCATGGTTTCTCAGGAAAAGGAAGAGGCACTAAAGGGCATGGAGAGGAGGCAAGGTGTCTGCAGTCTTAGAGAAGATGTCAGAAAAGTCAGCATAGGCAGCAGGAACCTACAAAATGGTCTAAGTATGGGTAACAGTAGTACTACTTTCTTACTAGGAGTGGGGGAAATACACCAGGAATGGCGTAGAGAACCTCAAGTCAGTACTATGAGAGTGGACTAGCTTATGGAAGGCAAGTGTCACTGCAACCAGAAAAAGCCCAGGGTGATAAAGGAGTGAACCTGTGGCAAGACCAGGATGTAGAATTTCAATGAACTTCTTGAGGGGAACTGTTTATTTCAATATGGGCCTGTTGGAGAGTAAAGTTCCATTAATGGCTAACAAAGAGAGAGGAGAGGAAATGGGTTCCAGGATGAGCTTGAGATCTATGGTTAGGAGTACCCCAATGTTATCAGTCATGGACCACGGAGTCAAATAAAGGCTGGAATAAAAGTCGACTTACCTCTGGTGTAGATATGGTTTATACGTGTGTGAGCTTCAGCTGAAGGAGGAGTAGCATGGTCTAGTAGGTCCACTGAGGCTTACTAGACCTAGGAGGTTTCTAGACATTAGCTGAGGAATTGCCCCTTCTTCCCACAACACAGCAACAACTTCTTTCTTTATTAGGAAGACAGCCAAGCTAGGCCTACCTGCATGGGTTCCACTGTTAAAGATTCCTAGTGAGGAGAGTCTGCCTCTTCAGCTTGAGCTGGACAAATAGCAGAGTTGAAGCACTGCAGTTGACTACATTTCTAAAAGCATTCCACAAACAGGACATCATTTTGGACGAGGAAGGAAATCAAGTCATCCAGGGAGGAAGGTTCACCATGACAGGTTACAGTTCCACAGTGTAACCAGAGAAACTACTACTAAACAAAAAGTGCCCACTTAATGGGCATCCACAGAAGCTGTAAACTCTGTCCTTTATTGACCACATAATAAACCACAGAAAAAATAGACAAATACATCAAACCTTACCCCCTAAAGCTTAATATAGTAGACTACAAATAGAACCATAAAACCCAGATGAAATAGGTATGCATACATAATGTATAATTGTATACAAATCCTTTGCGGCTGAATCCCTTGTATGTAGTCACAATATGATGATATTATTTATATTCTCTGTTCAATGCATTTTCATGTGAGTGAAGTCTAAGGGGCAGCTGGTATTGCACCAGGGACCCCCTCATGGGAGTTTAGCCTTAGCTGCAGGCTACCCTCCAGGTCACACTATAGGTACTTTCAGCTGTGGAGGAGGGTTTGTGCCAGGCAATAAGGAACTGAAATGAGAGAAAAGCACTAGGTGTTGGGCAGCTGGAGGTAAAAGTGAGGCTGGAGGTTTTGAAAGAAAGCACAGCAGAGGCTCAGGCTCAGACTATAGATGCAGCTGCGACTACCCGTGCAGAAATGGTGAAGCTAAAGTGAGGGGGCTGCTGAGACTGTGGTTGCAGCTGAGGAGCAACGGAGGCTGCAGGTGTAGTGGAGGTAACATCAAGACTATGGATAATGCTAAGCAGCAGTGGAGGTTGCATGTGCAGCAGAGAGTAACGCTGTGGGTGCAGTGGAAACTTAGAATGCAGGTGCTCCAGTGCCTGGGCTGTGGGTTCAGCAGAGACCTGGTGCAGCAGAGGCTTAGGCTCTGGGTAAAGCAATGCCTGGGCTTTGGATGCAGTAAAAAACCAGGCTGGGGTGCAACAAAGGCAGTGTCCATAAAATAACTCCAGTAGCTCAGAAAGTATTTAGACACTCTGCTTGAGTGGAGACAATGCATTCCACTTGAATTCACAGATAACTACCATGTGAAACATTTTGAAAAAGTCTTCATGACGAAACATGTCAAGGAGGAGTTAACACGCTGATGTCATCAAGCTGATCACTGGGGGAGAAGTTGTTTGCCAGTGGAGGAATTAAACAGCTCTATCTATTAAACCTTGAATTAAACTGAAAGGAGATATTGACTGCAAAGGAGGTTGCCATCAGCTGTCCTGGGAGAGCGGCTCGCTAAGGATTTGAATCTGAGTGCCATTTGCAGCAAATGTCTCAATTTTATCCAGGTCCTGTTGAAGTGAATTTATGTCTTATTGAGAATTAACTGCCCTACACAGTTTGGTATAATTTGCAAACACCTAAATTGAACAATTTATTCCAATCTCTGTCGTTTATGAATAAATAAAAAGGATCAGTCACATGACTGAACCCTGGGGAACCGCATTCCTAACTTTGCCCAATTAGAAAATGAACCATTTATTGCTATCCTCTGTATCCATTTGTGCAGCCAGTTTTCCACCCATGTACATAAAATTTCATCCAAACTTAGAGACCTTAGTTTGTGCATTAAAGATTTGTGGGTGACTGTATCAAATGCTTTAGCCAAGTCAAGATACACCACGTCTACTGGTATTCCTTTGTCTAAATTAATACTTACTTCCTCATAGAATGTTAATAACTTGGTCTGACAAGAACGGTCCTTCATGAAGCCCTGTGGGATGCTACTTATACCATTATAATAGACAATTTCCTGCATGTAGTCCCATATCATTCCTTTGAATATTTTGCACACTATTCATGATCAGAGTGAAAATAGGCATTGCAGAGCCGGGAGCTCTAGCATGTCCTATGATACAGCCAAGGGGAGACCTGGGAGGACTTGAGTGAGTGACCAACCTGGGGTTGCCTACCCCATGTTATAGTATAGGTCCCTGGAGCCCAACCTGCAGTTTACGTGGTGAATGGAGCTCTGAGGTCCTTTTGTGCGGGGCTTCTCAACCTGTACTGGTAGTGGGACCATTGATATGTAAAGAGGCAGTGATATCTAGCAGTCTGATGTAGCATGTCCCTAGGTTCTGACTGTTCAGTAACATGCCACCAGTCTCAAACTACGCATATACCATACATGATAAATAGAACTGAATTAACATTTTAACTATTCTTGAAATGAACACACGTCAGGTTAAGCAAATGTATCGATGAGAATGTGCACACAGTGCCAAAGCTTAATTTATCTCAGTAAATTAAGCAAAACTATTTGTTAAGAAAATCAAACATATTGAATTACAGTCTGCTTAATTTTAAGTTACAGGAGCATTGCAAATGTGTATTCAAATGCTGAAATCAATCCTTCAGCTCTAAGAATTTGCATTAGGGCATCAGTGATACAGAATATGCCAGATTAAATGCTGCCATAATATACAAGCAAGATTGTTAATTTCTCTAAAGAAAAAGAGATTCATATTTCCATTTGTGATTTAATTTGAGATATCAGGAGAAGCTTGAAGGATCTCACTACCTCATTCACAGTGTAGTAAAATATACATTATACTTTCATAATAGTGTATTTCTTTGTTAATAATAGTCATTTTTTTCAGAATTCACTCATCCTTAATCACTTTTAAGATAGCAATTAAAAGAAAACTGAAATCATTGTTATCATCATCATCATCATCATCATTATCATAACTATCATTATCAGCACCTGTTACCTTATGTGTTTAAATAAAAAAAAAAAAAACAGAATCCAATTCCACTGGGATAGCACAAACCCTTGTATAATGTGTGTAGGTGTGTGCTTGACCTTGCACATGAATGCTGTTTTTTGTTTGTTTGTTTTTTTAGACTCCGCATCTCTCATAGATTATGGAAAAACCTAGGCGTCAAATAATCATAAGGGATTTCAGATCTGTGAATTCCACTTCCTATATAAATAGTAAACAGGGCTGGTTACTTGTAATAAGAGTACCTGTCTCAGTCTCTAGAAGCAACAAATGCCAAATTGATCAGGAGTGTTCCAAAGTATTTCCAGCTATCCCTTTTTTTTATTCCATGAAAAATAGAATCAAGGACAATTATAATGATTATGGTGAAGTATTTGTTGGTCTATTTTTAATATCATTTCATGTTTTTACTATCTATATGACTTTTCCTATTTTACAAACACATATTTATTCAGTGTTCAACCACAGCACTAGTATAACAAAGTATTGTCTATAACAAACAATGTGTTGTCTAAAGAGAGAACATGGCAGAAACATTTTTCTATTGAAACTAAACATAGTCAAGAAAGGCTATAAAGAGAACCTAGTCACTCTTTTACATTAGCTATGTGCTTAATTTGAACCTGAACGATGGATCTCTGTAAATAACAGGCTTTTTTTCCAGAAGAGAAGCTAAAAGTTGACAGGTAAACATGTTAAAAAAAAGAGTAAAATTCATGTCAGTATTGGTTGTAACCGCCCCTGTGTTATTATGTTACTTTATGGAACCATGTGTGCCTTTATATTGTAACAATGTACAATGTACATTGCTTTTGCTTCTTGGATGTTACACATATTAATGACTGCACAATATCCAACTTTGTATGTTTTGGTGCTTAAATAAAGAATGTATAAAGAAAAGAGAGCTCCATCTGCTAGCTGTGAATGTAAAGTCATATGCAATCATTCATATATACAGTATATGACTGCAAAGAGTTGAAAATAGTTTCCAGTGCTATTTTTTTAGCCTTGATACTATGAAAGGTTGCTCTTGTGGCTGTCCTTTAAACCACCATTATTTTATTATTACAGGTATTTATATAGCACCATTGATTTACATATACATTCACATCAGTCCCTGCACTCAAGGAGCAGATATGTGAGATTGGTTCAATTTAGACAGGAGCCAATTAATCTACCACCATGTCTTTAGAGTGTCTGTCTGTACATTAGATAGAATGCAAATTATTGAAACACTGACACTTTAAATCATTTAGATGTTTCATACTTTGTAGAAAATTACATTTGCAAATATAGAAATATTTAGACTGACTTCTAAAAATGTCTGTCTCATAGCCAGGATGAGAAGTCACGTGAGCTCTGTACCCCAAACTGATCTGAGAAGTCAACTGAGCTATGTACCCTATAGCTGGGAAGGTTAATCAGGTAAACTCTGTACCCTATAGCTGGGAAGGTTATTCAGGTAAACTCTGTACCCCATAGCTGAGATGAGAAGTCAGGTGAGGTCTGTACCCCATAGCTAGGATGGGAGGTCAGGTGAGCTCTGTACCCCATAGCTAGGATTGAAGGTCAGGTGAAGTATGTACCCCATAGCTTGCATGGAAGGTCAGGTGAGCTCTGTACCCCATAGCTGAGATGAGAAGTCAGGTGAGGTTTGTACCCTATAGCTGAACTTGAAGTTCAGGTCAGTGGCGGATCCGGGAGGAGGGCAATTTTCTCAGGGGGATGCAGGGAAATTTTCATGAAAACCTAGAAGCAGCCCATCGTTGAGGAGCAGGCAGGGACCATGTGCTGCCAGTGTGCCCAGGGACTGGCCCAGAGCTCCCTACCACCGAGGACCATGATATGGGACCCAGTACCAGTCTTCTATAGATGATGGCATTCTGCTTTGCTGTATAATGTATTGCTGTGATTTATAGTCCTTTATAGCTGGTGCCATTCTGCATTGGTGTATAATGTATTGCAGTGATTTGTAGTCCTCTATAACTGACAGTATTATTCTGAATTGCTGTATAATATATTTCTGGGATTTGAAGTACTCTATAGCTGGTGGTATTCTGTATTGCTGTATAATGTATTGCTGAGATTTGTAGTCATCTATACAGTGGCAGAACTATCAGGGTCACACAGTTGCAGCTGAGACCTGGCCCTAGCATTCTGCCACTTGGGAGGGGTCAGACAGCAGGAAGGGGGCCCTGGTAACTGCTGACATTGCAGGTTAATGGGCCCCCCATCCTTCACACTGTGCCTGGACCATGTTCATCAAAAAGCTCCACAGCAATAAAACACAGTAATGTGCATTGTGGATGACGGACCCATTTCAATGACAGTAATGTGCCAAATGTTTGGCAGAGATTCCAATTCTGCACACAAAAGTGTCATGATGTGTAAAAAAAAAGGCACAATTGCTGTTATAAATAGCAAACAACTGTAACATAATGGGGTCTATTCACAAAGCTGCCGAAGGATCTGGCCGTAGCTTTGGCCGATACTTCCGCTAGCTTCGGCCCCAGGACCCCTTCGGTTCAGGAGAACCGAGGGGGTGCTGTACGGGCTATTCACAATAGCCCGTACAGTCGAGCCGATCGCATATGCCTCGGCTCAGGTGAGCCGTGCTGAAAGCCGAAGCTGGCCAAGCGGCCGGTGCGATGTCAGAATAGAGAAGCGATGTCAGAATAGAGAAAAAAAAAAAAAATTCCCATTCAAAAGCATTGGGACATTACTATTGGCTATTTCAATTTCAATAGCCAATAGTAAACTAGCATTGTACCCGCCCTCTTTTGCAGTTCCCCATCAGGTCCATCAGCAGAGGGCGGGTACAATGCTAGTTTACTATTGGCTATTGAAATTGAAATAGCCAATAGTAATGTCCCAATGCTTTTGAATGGGAATTTTTACCACGCAAAGCAAGCCGATATACGGCTGATTTCAGCTGATGTACGGCTGAAATCAGTCGTACCAGCCTGAAGTGAATAGCCGAACAGTGTTCGGCTCACTTCACTTCTGATCGGTCATTCACTCGGCTGCCCTCGGCAGCTTTGTGAATAGACCCCAATGTATTAATACAATATCCTGTTCTGTAAGCAACAACTTATTTCCTGGCAGTGTCCATCCCGAGACTAGAATCTGGATCCACCCTGGTCAGGTAACTGGCATTCTGATCAGAGGATTCCGTGGAACCACGGTTGCAGGGTAACACTACTTTTATGGTGAGACAGAATATTTACTTTCTTTTAACAAGATAATGTTCTCTATCTTTTAACAATAAGTTTGTCATATTTTTAAATTCTGATTTAAGGGAAAATGACAGCTTGCCCTTGGTCCTGTTATTCATTGCTAACTTTCAAATGACATTGCTTTTTTCTCATCTCCAAGCAGTGAACTTCAGTTTCCTGTGTGATTTATAGCAATGCAGATATAAACCTTTGCATTTGTGTATATTATGAATGCCAACAGTCTTGTGACAAGTAATGTTTCTCTACATACCTTTAAGAAAACATAAAGAGTAATTAGCGATTAACAGTTAGCAATTTTACTAAAGCAGATATCCATACACACTGAGATATCGAAGAAGCAAATACAGTATATTGGTGCAAAAATTGTATGTATGGGTGTGAAAGATAATGGTTGTGAGATTGTGCTCCTTCTCTGCCAATAACAACATGTTTTTATCTTTTAAACTTTTCAAGAGCTTAAAGGCACTCACCACACTTGTAGTCCATTCATTCTTCCTCCCCTCCATGTTACTGAACATCTGTATCTCGGTGCAGACATGGACAAGAGGGAGAATCTGCAGGAGCTGGAGCATTGCACCTGTGGGCCACTGATCGCAGTTGCAATGCTTTACTGGTTCCAATGCAAAAAATAATCAATGCACATTTTTTCTTTTCTGATGTATGCATTTTCTTTTCAAAAAGTGCATTATGCTTTTAAAGCACACTGGTGTTTGGATCATGCAGAACTAAGTTACAGATTTGCTTTATTGTCCTCTCCCTAGCAGAATATATTCACTATTTCTTTTTTACATCTACTCTGTTCATCGGCTAAGATATAAGAAAATGCATAATACTTACAGGTATGGAGAAGCATGTGACGCACTACATCTGACTCATTGGTGCTTAGTAATTGGCCCAGTTCTGCTGTATGGAAGTGGAGAGAGTTCTAAGCCCTGTGTAAACTTTGACGGAAGCAACTTGGAGCCTGTCTTTTTTTTCTCTCCTTGTGGCTGAATGGAATTTCAGGGTAGCAAAGGAAAAGTGAGAATGTGCTATTTGGTAGGAGCCTTAAAGTGAACATGCTGATTTGCACTGCATCAGCAAGGTACAAGGCAATGAATAGAATAGTTGATTTATAAAAATGTGTGCTTTTTCATTGTTCAATCATATAATAGCCAGCGTGAAGATCATTATACATATAATTCTACATGAATCTTATTGGCAGATGTGTTACTTATTTCATTAAAGGGCACCTCTTAAATATTTGCTTATCAAAAGGTACTGAATGCTGCCATGGTTCTACAGTACTAATTCTGGGGTACACATTAATATGCACAAAAGTGTGCTGCCTTGATGTACAGATACCTGCACATACCATCAGAAACTTTCAGTGTCTTCTATCTTACCCTTAATGCTGGGTACTTCAGTATGGGAAGAGCTTAAAGGAGAACTATGAGGTGAGTGCTTTTCACTCACCTCATAGTTCTAGCCGACCTGTGACAATGAGACTGTCACAGGTCGGCTCAGTAGATCGGGGGGTGAACGAACACATACTGGCGTTCGCTCACCTCTCGATCCTGTCACGGCTCTCTGCCGTGACAGGGGAGGGGCTGCATTCCCCCCTCCCCGATCTGCCAGCGCTGACTGGTGGAACAGACCGGGAGGGGGCAGGTACAGCTGGCTCTGCCTTTAGATAGGCAGAGCCAGCTGTCAGTCACGCAGCTGGGCGGATCCAGACATAATTGTCGGGATCCGCTTCAGCTGCGGCGTCTGAGCCTAGGGTGTCAGTCAAACTTCCAACATGGAGAACTTCCATGTTCCACAGAAGTGTGCTGATGCTCTTATAGACTTCAGACGAAGGCCTGTGAATTTGTATTCCCAATCCTCATCTAATGGACATACCTGCTACACTACCCTCTACTTTTCTCCTGCACATACTCACTACTGTCATATCCACCCTTCTCTTGCTTATACTACCCATTCTCAAACCTTTCATACACCTCTCCTGTTCATACTCCTCTCCATACTCCTTTCTGCCTGTTCTAACACCCTGCACACTCCTCCCCACACATACTGACTCTTTAATGCCTTCAGCAATCCTCTATTGGACATACTTCTCACTGTCATGACCTCCACAGTCCTCTCCTTCACACCTTGCCTACTAAGACCTCTTTTTAGCATTATTTGTATTACCCCTAAAATTACTTCTAGTAGTTTAGTAATGCAATTAGTTCTGAAACAGGTATGGTTTGCAAGTTAATATAATGCTTTTTTTATCCATAAGCTGATTAATCACAACCAACTCAATTTAAATAGCAAAATTGCTAATTAAAAGTGATAGCTATTAATCATTTTTGGAAAAAAGAAAAAAATTGTACTGAGCTTTGCTGTCGCCCAGGTATTAGGTTATTCCAGAATGTATATTATTTAGTCAGGTAAACAAATTGTATAACATTAGTCCAGTGCCACAATGCTCCAGCTACATCATGAAAGTCAGTTATTTTTCTCCTATTTTTGTTAGGTCAATGTAGGATACCAGCACTCTGAAATCAGGCATAAACATCAGACCTCCTATATTGCTTGGGATTTTTATGAGCTAATACTGATATCCCACATAATTACAACAGGACTCAGAGGAAATTCCAGTACACGCTGTAAAACATTTAAAAATACCTGAGCTTTATAAAACATTATTGGGAAATTAGGGCATATGTTTTTAATTTATTTATGTATGTATGTATGTAAAAGAAACCAGTTTAATAGAAACAATCTTCCTATTATTGTACAGTATGCTAACATATTAAAAACCATATTTCGTTGTATAGTTTGTAATCATGTGTGCATAGTCGAATCCTAGAGAGAAAACAATAGTGATGATTCGGAGTCAGAAACCACGTTACAATGAAACATGATACACTGAATGAGATGCTGTTTTTACTCAACATAATACTTGTGATTTGGTTATGTGCCTTACTGACTCACATGAACTGTGGATTTTAATAGTAGATTCACTTTTTTTATACATTATAACTTGGGAATAAGTTGGCTTTAGATATACTTTTGCATTAGGCAAAGCAAGGAGGGACTTATAGAGAATAGCTGTTAGCATTGCCATAGTGTTCATGTAAATACACCTATTTTGTGTATAATTTTGTGGTAGCTACAGGCTGTTCCATTTTAATTTAATGGGAGCTGATATGGTATATTTTTCTTTGTGATCTATTATAGTTAACAGAGCCTTCTCAGGAACAAAATAATCTAACAAGGACCAGTGGGACCCCATGTTTAGACAGTAGATCAGCATGGCATGGAGGCCACTACAGCTGCAGGAATGTCAGCCAAAGATTCTGAAGGAGAATGTGTGGGACAATATTTATAGCCTTTACAAATGCATTAACAAAGCGTTAGCAAACAAAGTTGCAAGTTAGCCCGTATAATCTAGAATAGCTGCAGAGAACTCCTTTGGATAAGGTGGAGGTTTGGGGGTAGAGGTTTGTTGGAGAGTGGTCTGTGACTCCATGTGAGAGGATGTGAAGATAAGAGCAGTAAAGTTTCTGCTACCATCCTGGATAATCTTTGGCTCTGCCTTTTGCCACTCCCCTCACACAAGCGCACTGGAGCGGTCCGTGTCATTCAGATTTGCCGGGATGGTAGTCATTTCTCCATAGTCTGCTATGACTAAGAAGTAAAGATCCAGTATTCTCTAGGAGAGATGCAGTGGCATGCTTAGAACAATTTTATTGGCAAACAGATACCTCAGCCTAGCCATTTTTTCCTGACATTGGAGATTGAACATTGTTTAGCTTGGTGTCTAGTCCTCTCATATGTTGGAACATATATATCTCGTATAGAAGAAAAAAAAGAAGAAACAGAACAGAAAGCGCATCATGCATGCACACAACCCTCAAGCTAATGATGTAGCATGTAATTCCTCAGCGCATTAACTGTTTTCTGTAAAATCCATTGGAATAGGGAAGGTAGGGGAGGTGTTTAACGTTACCAAATAGTGTATTAGCTCACTATGCTTAGCCCAAATGACACACTCAATAACCGTCTTCAGAGACTGGGCAGAGGCTGTGCTGCAACTTTGGACCTGAAAAGCACTTTGTAGTTAACTAATACAGTGCTCGAGGGTCTGGAAAGCACCATTGTTAGAGTCAAGTCCCCAAAACTTACATTGTAGGCAGGCTCCACAATCTCCAGTCAAGATAAGTTTCAAAGGCATCCAATGGTAAGGCAAGCAGTGCTTCTTTACTTCTTTTTGAGTATCAAACCTCATACCACATGCAGTGCTTTGCTTTGGCATTAATCCGGAAATAATATAATAAAAACGTATTTACCTTTTTTAAAGCAACCCTTTAAAAAATTGCAAGCCTCGGTGATTCCCAGCTAAATAAATGTAAATCTATAGCTCATTGTGCATGTGTATGAATAAGATTTTGATATAGCAATACATCTAAGAAAGTGGCATACTAAAAATGTTTGAAAACAAGGGCATATAGCTCTTTAACACCCCCTGTTCTATAACAAAATTGTTGGTATGTAGTAAAAGAGCCCCCTTAACAGTTCATTAGTGGTAAGAATACCCTGTTACTTTGGAGGTCTTTGGTAAGCATGCCCTTTACATTGGAGGTCAGTGGTAAGAAAAGACAGCTTAACAGATAATTGATATTCCTGATCTGAGATTTGAAATGAGAGGCTCCACTGGTACCACACTGGTAGCACTGCCAGTTGATATTGGTTCCATAACTATGAAGGCACCATCAGCCAGGAGATCAATCTATCACTACTATTGCTCAAGGAACCTCTAGCAATCTAGAGAAACCTTAAGATCTTATGGACCCTGGTTGAGATACTCTAGGGCAGACTAGGTAAGTTCTCTAAAGTTGAATATTTTTAAATCAAGGTGCTCTCATGCACACTCTTCAGGGGAATAAAGCCCATAATGGTCACATGCAAAGTATTGTGTTGTCTGCAAGGCCAAAACAGTCAACTGAGTGAGTAAATGTTGTAGCAAGTATCAGAGAGTTGCTTCTCTCTCTACCTGCAGCGCTTCACTGCTACTCGAAGCATAAGCAATAGCAATGCCATCATCAGCAGCTATTACTGCAGACTAGAACTATCCCAGTTTGAAATCCAAGTGTATTAAGCCCTTTCTCCATTTGGACAGGTATTTCAGCATAGCAGGTTAGATTATCACCCACAATCATACAGGATTTTTTGCCACAAAGGAAAAGAGATTGCCTACTATAAAATTAATCAGAAGCAAGCAGTTTCAGAAATCTATCCCAGATACTAGCTATTAGAATGTCCATTACTGTCAACACTAAAACAAAAGGCATCGCCTTTCCTGCTACCAACCACCACCTGGTATGCTCATGCTCTATTGTAAAGAGAATGATGAGAAATTACTATTTACCTACGTATTTTATCTACAACCTTTAATGAAGAAATATACAGCTTCAAAAAGGTTGGAAGCAATTCACTTCCCTTCAGAAAAAGAAAACAAAATGCAAAATGTTATCTAGTAAAATTGATGATTTTCTGCAGGTTTATTCACTATATAGCAGACCCATTTTTCGCTCATCACTAGTTGTTATATATCTTACTTTAACATGTTGACAGATGCTGTAGCTTATGTTCTAGACACTCAGCTGTATGTATGCCTTCAATAAATTGCTCTTTTTTGAACCCAGGTCTACACATACTGTTATCTCTGACCTTAAATAATTTACCAAATACAAATGTATTTGGTGATGACATCCATAGCAACAGTGGGATCATAATCTTTAATCATCATTTAAACATTTCATAATATAGTTATTCCTTAGAGCAAATTACATTGTTGAAAATGTAAATTCTTCTTGTTTAAATGTGTAGCCCTGCATGTAATTCCTGCACAGTAGCTTGCATATTAAATAATACTGGATGTACAAAACAACATAATTTGTGTTGGATATTTCTTCAATATGGGTCTATATTAGTGAAGTCTTTTCTACAACAATTTGGAATAACTGAGTACTGTGTTCATTCTTCTGAAAAGATACCCTAAAGGTGTTAAATTATTGTACATTTATTTTGCTTCAATACTTTTTTTATGAAATATTTGGATACTAGCAAAATAAATGCATGCTTACAACATATTTTTATATAGCTCATTTGTTTCCATTGGTTCCATCCTAAAGGCATTTTGTGTTTCTGATGCACATTTTATGCCTTTCAGGTTTTTCTAGATAAAATGTTCACTTCATGCTCTCAACAAATCAAAAGCCATCTAAAAAGGAGGAGAATTAAAACTAACAGCATTAACACACAATAGCAGCATTTCAGTGTGGCATTAATTAACCCTGTTATCACAACGAAAATATTCAGTAGAACATTTTAACCTAATATTTTTTTATTTAAATTGAGAATGTCTAATAAAAGAATTAGCCAGTCAGATCACTGGATCTAAAGCATGAGAATTTGAAGCTCAGTACTCACATAACTTAATTCAGCAGCTATTGGCTGAAATTTGATCCATTGGTGACCCTATCCCCTCAACAATGCTGATCATTAGATCATCTTTTACTGATGGAACAAGTTGGATAATAATTGGCCTAACGGTGCATGGAGCAATCAGCTGCAAGCACTGTTCGGATATTTGGGGAGCAGCCGACACCACTGTCAGAATAGAATGTACACAGTGTGAGATTCGTTCATCCACGTTGAACGCAAATCAGCATCAGTATGGTCATTTTAGAGAAGAATCCAGAGAATACTATCTAGAGAAGATAGTTTTAACCATATCAACATTAAAAGGAAACTACCAATTGTTTTCAGTGCACCCTTTCAGTTTTTATTGCGACTAACACAAGTGGATGGGACAAAACAGATTGGAATTGTACAGGAGAGAGACAGGAGAGACACCATTGCAAAGGATATGCTACAAAGGTGTACTCTTTTATAAAATAGAAGAATATTCTATGTGTATAAAAATGCAGAGCTGAACTTTTGCACTTTCAGAAAAAAACAACAGAGTCTGAGGCGCGACTGCCCTTGGAGATTAGGACAGGTGAAGGTATAGTGAGAGTTAAATGGGCTGAGGCCTGCAGGTAGATGCTGCCCGGGAAGCAATTTTTGTTAATATTTTTCCTCACGCAAGATGTTCAATATCAGGGGTGGAGGGAGAAAATAAAAACAAAAACAAACGAGGTGCACATGAAATAGAGGCAAGTAGAACGGTGTGTGGTGTATATATCAACTCACCGCGAGGTTCTTTAGGAGGTGTAATTATCGACAACGGGATTCCTGTTGGGGGTAGCGTCCGGCAGCCTCTTTGGGACTGGGTGCAGGGATTTCAGATGCTGGGTCGAGGTGTGATTGGCATCAGATGTCTGCGTATGAGACGTGCTGCTGGGCTGCTGGACTGGGTGGTGATGGATCGGGTCGTGCTGTTTAGGCGGAGCGTTGGGATGGTGAGGGCAGGATGTCAGCGACGATGGTGTGGTCTCTGGATTGATCCTATAGCGGCTGGCTCCCTTCCCTGGCTTGATAAAGAAGATATGCTTTCGAAACGCGTTGCCAGCCTCTAACTCTTAACCACCTGAACCTTTTTGAGTGTTCGGAACACTCTATACCAACACGGGTACGTTGAGGGCATCCACCCCGGGAGACCGCGCTCCACTGCCCGTCCCATCTGCAGCATCTGACATACGGCTCTTGCCTTAACACCCACGCCTGTCTCATTGGGACTTTACCTCCGCTCCCATTGGACATAGGAGACACACCCTCCCCACGGACAACACTTTCTTACACAGCCGTCCGTTGCGACATCCCGGCAGCTCCTCCGCCCCTCGGATCTCCGTCCGGCACCACGTCGCCCTCTTACTACGGCCACTGGAACCGTCATTGAGAGGATCTCCCCACGGCCCTCCGAGTACTACACCGGCCGCCCATCAGCCCTCCTGCCGGGACCACATCACCCTGCAGCTCCAGTCATCAGCACCTCCAATCAAGACCCCGGAGCCAGCCGCCTATAGGATCAATCCAGAGACCACACCATCGTCGCTGACATCCTGCCCTCACCATCCCAACGCTCCGCCTAAACAGCACGACCCGATCCATCACCACCCAGTCCAGCAGCCCAGCAGCACGTCCCATACGCAGACATCTGATGCCAATCACACCTCGACCCAGCATCTGAAATCCCTGCACCCAGTCCCGAAGAGGCTGCCGGACGCTACCCCCAACAGGAATCCCGTCGTCGATGATTACACCTCCTAAAGAACCTCGCGGTGAGTTGATATATACACCACACACCGTTCTACTTGCCTCTATTTCATGTGCACCTCGTTTGTTTTTGTTTTTATTTTCTCCCTCCACCCCTGATATTGAATATCTTGCGTGAGGAAAAATATTAACAAAAATTGCTTCCCGGGCAGCATCTACCTGCAGGCCTCAGCCCATTTAACTCTTACTATACCTTCACCTGTCCTAATCTCCAAGGGCAGTCGCGCCTCAGACTCTGTTGTTTTTTTCTGTTTCACACCCATACCAAGTGGACACCCCGGTCCATTTTTGATCTGAAGCCGCACGCCACCCCCACCTCCACACCATCCTCCCCCATACAGCCCCCACTCAACCAAAAAATTCTGATAAGTCAGATCCCCTCTTCTAAAACAACCCCCCACCCCTCAGGAGAGCGCGGCCACACAGGACTTGTATCCTCAATTTTTTCTTTTGCACTTTCAGCCTACTTTACTGGAGCATTACTGAAGCTAATATTTGGACACCATCAACCGTCCATCAATCATGTGCAGATAGCCAAACTGTATTCTAACAGTATGCTTATTATGCATCTTTGTTGCATGTGGACATGCGCACAGAGTATATACATTTTCTAATTAGTATTTTTTGCAATGGAGTGGACAAACTAGCAGCTGAATGCACAGCAGCTAAATAATGGTGTGTCAAAAATAAAAAAATTAGATTATTCCAAATTCTTCAATTTACCTTACCATTCTTAGGGATTTCATATATACACCTCATAAAGGAACCAAACCACATGAAGCACACAACTGCTTCATATCACTAAAGGCTACTGTAAAATCCAACCCATGCTGGGAGTATCACAGTGTGCATGCACAAATAAGTCCACTGTATTCCTTGTCCCATTTTGGAACAAAAGGTACAAAAGTATCATTAATTTAATGTTCAATGTGCATGGCAAAACTAGAACTGCACTATATACATTGAACATCAGTGTACTATTTGATAGGTTCAGGGACTGTGTTCACTAAGCACACATACAACTGTGCACTTATGCAAATCTACAATTCAAAGTTACATGGAAATTCACTCTTGCTCTTGTTCATTTAATTTAGTACTGTAAATCAGGCCCATTAAATAGGTTGTGTTAAATTATATATGTTGTATATGCACACTTGTAAAGTTTTCTCATAGAAAAGCATAGTGTATTTTAGAGAAAGGCATGCATGCAATGTTCTGTATACAGTGATACACAAATATGCTACCATTCTCATAACTATCATATTTTTGAGGCTAGAAAGATGGAAGCTTTTTAGCACCAATTATGTAGGCACAGAATCCACCCCTTTTATCCCCCTTTCAGTTTTTCCCACTTTCTTTATAATAGTGTTTGGAAATACTGAATGATGTAACATAGAGCCTGAATAAAAGGCTTAGTGTCAAGGGCGTAACTAGAAATTACAGGACCCCATAGCAACATTTTGTATGGGGCCCTGTGATTTCTAGTTATGCCCCTTGCAGAGCCCACCTGATATACCAAACAGCCTGTGACGGACCGCCTGGTACCCCGACTGGGTACCTCCGTCAGAAAACCCCGAATCCCAGTGTCATCAGCCCAAACCTGCCTAATTATTGGACAGAACCAATATATTAGGACAGAACTAAACCACTCAATCATTAGACAACACCTTGTTGAGGTGGAAACCAAGATCTGCTTTATTGAAGGAAGCACACAGAGTTTATACCTGACAGGATCAGATTAGAGTGCAGTGTGTCCCCTCCCCCAGACAGCTAGGTGCCGCATTAGAAGTCTTTTAAGCACAGACACTCTTTGGGATGAATGTCCTTAATTAGAGAGGAGCTTAATCCCATCATTGCAAACAATGGTCACTCCAGACAGCCTGCTGCCTTTAGAAGAATGGTTCCCATCAAGGCAAACAGTGACAAGTTCTCTCTCTAGATGAAATATTAAACTGGGAACACACAGCACACAAATTTCTCTGGGGTAATAAATCTCTGCAGCCCTAGGTCCGTGGTCTGTAGGAAGGAGGCTAGCCCTCAGGCTCCTCCAGCAGCCCCAGTGACGGTTCAGTCCGTCACATTGCTTCCCTCCCAACAGTAGACTATGTGAGCGCTGTCCGCCTCTGTGGTCGCCGGGCCCCCGCCTCCTCTTCCATCGTCGGGCCGTGTCTCCTGTTCTATCGACGGGCCCCACCTCCTCTTTCATCACTGGCCCCTCCTGCTCTTGGTTCGCCGGGCCGAGCCCCGCCTACTCTTTCACTTCGAAAGCCGGGTCCAGCCTCTTCTGCAGAAGCTGCTGGCTGTCACTGACATAGCTCAGCAGCGGCTGTGAGGAGGAACACGCCGCTGCACACATCACTGCACACTTCACAGCCGCCAGTGACAGCCAACACCCTGATATGCCATAGCGACCCAGGCAGCTCACACATCATCAGAGGGATGCCCTTGCCGGGCCCCCCTGTGCCCGGTCCCCATATGAGCCGCCTGGGTCGCTATGGCGATTGTTACGCCACTGCTTAGTGTCATACCTGGGAACTTTCCAAAGTCAGTGATCCTGATATTGGGATATGGTGAGAGTTGGGGCAGGGGAGGGACTTATCATGGCATGCATACCGCTCTGAAGTGGAAGCAGTGGATTAATAGCAATGGATGTAGTGCATGGTGGCCAAATAGAGGGCTAACAGTACTGTAGCTTGATTGTGACAGGCCTGCAGATGAATAAATTATAGGAATATGTTCCTATAAACATACAATGCTGACATGGGTCCATAGCACTAAGGTCTTAATAACTGGCAATTGGTTGCTATGTGTAATCTATCTCTTTTAACCTCCCAACTCCCCACTGTCCACAAAAATCAGAGGACATCTTTACAGGGCTTCTGAAAAGTTTAAAGAGAACTAACATGACACCCCAGCTATTTGCTCCTTGTTTAGACTTCTTAAAAAAAAGAGGAATGAACCAGCTATTAGCATATATGACACCAATGGCTAATCAGAGTAGAGATAAGTCAGCGAGGAAATAATAGTGCCCTGTTCCCCCACATAGTTTTCACTTGTATTTCTGAAGATTCTGCTTCTGCACAGCCTTGTTTGCTCATGGCACAGGGCAGTGAAAGAACACACAGCCTGTGTGTCCTCTGATTGATCTTCCTGCAATAAGGAGGCAGAGAATTGGTGGGTGGAGTGAGGGTAAGAGAAGCTCTGTGGTCTGCTGCATGCTCTGCTGTGTGCTCTGCTGACTGTTCTGAGTGAGGGTCGGGATGTTGATGTCACCTCTCTCACTCATCTCAATAGCATAGCTAAGCCTATTCCTCAACAGGCTGCTGGAGCTTTTGAAAGATCTGGCAATGACATGACAAAATTGATGAAAGTCCTGCATTGCCGGGTAATTTCAGTTAATTTCCGAAGTAGTTTAAGTGAACTTCAAGCACATTTATTGATAGAAGTCTATATATCAAACCACAGACAATAGTGGAAAATGGAATGCCAGAAGAGTTTGCTGACAACACAGTGACATCAGTGACATTTTGAAGCTTTGCCTATTACAATGCAAGAGTAAGGCCTTAAACCTGGTTGCCAGATCTGCCAGGCTAGGAATGTTGGATGTGAATGGAGCAGGGGTGAACAACACATTTAAAAATGCCCAGTATAACTGATCTCTGTGGTATTTAGAATTGATTTTTATTTTAATGTATATAGTAAAGCAATGGTTATTGTGTAGAGGTGATCTACCCTTCTTTTATAGTTCGTTTGGGTTCTCAAAGCTGTTGCAAGCTCTGAGAAAATATGTTAGTTTGACGTTATACCTTTAACCAGTATTCCTGCATTATTGTGTACCTTTTAGTGATCTGGATTTATCACTGATCCACGTAGGGCATATAGTGGATTGCAAAAACAGCAGTGATTTGGTACAGTGCCTGCACACTGTAAGTACAATGCCATGGCAACTAATACTGCTTAACTCATGGGAATCAGGAGAATCGTTCTGCTAGTTTTTTCTTCACCTTTCAAGTTTACATACTGATCTATCTACTTTGCAAAGCCTCATGCAATTTAGGAACCCAGAACATTTTGATTCATAGTTTATATAATTCTCTTCAGATTGGAAAAAAAATGGTTGCATATAAAAAATGTGATCACTAATGAAAACCAAATGGTAAGTCAGTAAGCTTTACAGTATTTACTATAGATTAGATTTATGTCCTTTTAGGCTTATTCAATAAACAGTGCATAGAGCAGTAGAGATGTGCAAAGGATGGTAATTCAAAGTAACTAGTTACTTAGCAACTAGCAGTGAGTAATATTGTTCACAAAATGGCAAATGCTTTTTTTATTATTAATATTCACCTGACCAAGTATATATAGAAGCATATCTGTACAATTTAAAGGGAATCATTTAATTCATTCATCACGATTGCCTAGATTCCCAAACTCCCTGATCTTCTGAAGCTCAGATTTCCATGAAAATGCTAGAAAATTGTCAATTCTCCTGCTTCCATAATCATTCAAGGCAATAAATTAGATTTTAGTTCACTGTCATAAGGTCAGCCGAGGAATATTTTACACTTTTTGTGAATTACTACATTCTCCAAATGGCCATTTCCTTACACTTCCTTTTTAAGCAAGTCTTCTAGCTGGTTCCTTTCTCCATGCAGACACTGTTAACAAGGGAAATACACATTTTAGATCGCTCTTAGGGCTTTTGTTTACTTCAGACAGTGGGTTTTATTCCAATATAAGTCTATGGGAATACAAAACTTGCTTTAAGCAGGTCAAATAAAGGTTAGGATAAGGGAAAATACAGGTTAAATGCACCTGTCATTGAATTCTCTGAACCTAGAATAAAGTCAATGGCATCTTAAAACCTTAATGCATTTGCTTTGTTTTCTAAAGAACACAATTTTTCAACACTGTCTTCTTTTCTGTATATGTCTTGGTTTTCTGCCCATGTATTTATCCATTTGTTGATTTGCAACACCAGTATGAAGACAGATGGGGCTACATGTGACCATTTGAACATAGCTAGATTGAGAATGGTTTGCAATGCAGCTGAGACACTTGGACTAATTTGCTGTAAAATATACATGTTCACTGTTATATCAATGTGTCACCAATTCCAATGTGAACATTGAGAATGTATTTTCACAGAATATATTATAACCACACAATTCACAACTAAAATAGTTGAAAAGAACAGCAAATTGTGCCCCCCAGCAGGCATGTGACGTCATCTGACGCCGCACATGCGGCGAGCATGTGCAGAACGCAACGGTGGCCGAATTCGAAATAGCATAAAATGTGTTTAGTTTCATGAAACTAATAAAAACGTTTTTTAGTTTCCTTACATTTTGTCCGAAAAAAATGTTTAGTCTTTGCACATGTCTAGTTGTGTGTGTGTGTGTGTTAAAATGTTTTATTATTTTTATTTGATTTATTTATTTTTGTACTGTTGGGGGGCTTTGGGGAAATAATGGGGGTCTAAACACACCCCTGACATTGCCATTTTAAAATAGAAAAAGAAATTGAGGACACAGAGTCCTTTATCTCTTTTTCTGCAGACTCTTTTTTTAAAAGAAAGCACTCAGAGTACAGAGACTTCCCATTCATTCAGAAAATATTTACTATCAACTAGTTTCTGAATGGGGAGAAACATCTGTACTGAGTGCTACTACCCATTCAGAAATCCATGAATGAACAGGAAGTGATAAAGCACCAGAATGCAGACAATGTTTTGCCACACGTCCGATCGCACTGTAGGTGGGGGGGGGGGGGGGGGGCGGGGGGGGGGGGGGGGGGGGGGTGTTAGTTTTTGTTTTTCCCCTCCTCTCTGATTTGAGTCGAGCCGGCCCGAGAAAAG